>NW_010531222.1:17765-29826 GCF_000687285.1 Phaethon lepturus | reverse complement strand
AAAGAGTAACAAAGAGCTGCATGTTCAAAGGGAACATCAAGGACTTTATTCACTGAGCTTTTGTTCAACCAAAAATATTGCCCTAAACAGTGCTATGGATAACTAGATCTGAGGAGCAAAGCTGAGGCCAGTAAATGTGTGACAGCACACAAATTAACTTTACTCTTGTTTGCAAGCAAAATTAGGCAAATTTAATTAATCTTGTAGCTCAATGTACCCAATCTCAGGAAACTAAGAAGGAAGATTTCCTGAAGGAGTGGGGGGGATAGATTGGAAGCTTTCAGGTTAATGATGACATCTGAGAAGATCATCAGTGTGGTTCTGTTACTGCCTCCTTCCTCCCTCAGCAGGTATGGGGAGGCAACAGCCATCCTGGTCCAAATCTTTCCAATTTAGCTTCCAGAGAACCCTCTTAAATCAGTGGCAGGAAGCCCTAGATTAACTGACGAGAGACGTACAAGACCCCCAAACCCATCTTCATCATTTTCATCAAGTGTAATCCTAGCGAGGGCTTGGGTTTTTTTGTTTGGGGCTAGGTTTTTTGTGGGAACTGTTTTACTCTCTCATTTTTCTAAACAAACATTCTTTTATCCTTCATTTTTATTGGGTGATAAAGCTGGATATCCATTCTACAACACACAGTGGCAAACCTTAAACCCTTCCCATTTGCCCATTCTCCAATCCATTATTTCCAGGATTTCCTGAATTTCTCAGCTTCTCTTTTTCTGGAAGCGGAAGAGCCGTTCAGGTTTGGAATCACTGTCCTAAAGACCAGGAGAGGAGGATGTTTTCTTTTATGGGTAGTTATAATGAAGAAGGTTCTCTGGCATTTAGCAAAGGTAATGAAGAGCTCTGAGGTCCCCAGGGAGTTTGATACTTAGGTATTAGCCTTGTGTATAATTAGGAATTGTAATTTTGATATAAAGCATCAAACATTTATAGCAAACAATTTATGTATGAATCATACCTTTTTCGCTATTATTTATTACAAATCTGAAAATACTTTAGGCCACAGGATTGTAACTATGCATAGAAATGAGGTTAAATGATCTCTTCAGGTATCCAGTCAAGCTCAGGAGTGCCACCATTATTCAGTGCTCTGACATCTTTGCCAACCCACCATGAGCAAGAGACCCATTTAAGTTGTCCTGCATCAGATGTTGTTTTTTATGAACAAATGATTTCTCCGTGGAGGGAGATTTATGAATGGAAAAGCTGGTGGAATGTTTTTGCCATAGAGATATGATGGATTCTTTTGTCTCCATGCAATTTATTTCCATCTGTTCTGTATCTGATTAACTCCTGCAGAGTATGTGATGAACTTAACTTCTCATTAGCTGCTCTGCATTCCCATTATAGTTCATCAGTGCGGGACCACACACAGGCTTGAAAATGTTACACGTTGGTTTTTCTTAGTATCTTAATCCACAGTGACTGGTCACTCTCTCATGATGGCCATGGATCTAAAGAGAGAAGGCACGTTACCAGGAACACATCACTACTCTGAGGCAAAACCGAAATGCTAATGAAAACAGAGTTTAAGCAAATCCTCCTTCTGATCTCAGTGCTAGAGCTAAATTAAGCCCTTTGGAAGAGTTCACGTCTGGCGTTAGCCCGTTGGAGACAACATCGGAGGCAGCCGGCCAGAGGGAGGGGAGCACCACTAGCCTGCGAGTGGTTCCTGCGCGTTACCGGGCTGTACGGAACAAGTCCTGTTTTGCCGTAGGTTGCAGATACTGGCACCTTGAAGATCTCAAAAGTACAGCACAGACTGCAAACAGTGCGTGCTCTCACCGTAAGCCTTGTAGGAACATGTGTTTCCCTCTGATAGAGATACCTACCAACACAAAACCTGAAACATCTAAATAGAAGCAAGCAGCCAGAGCTCATGGACGAGCCTTGCACTGTCCTCTGAGCTTTTGAGAGGTTTTCCTTTAGAGAATAAGGCCAGCAAACGGATGTGTCGGTAACAGAGGCTCACATGTCCTTGCCATGCACTTAACTGAGTAGCAGTCCACTGACATTAACGGCTGCAGGGCAGTAGCAGCATGGGGACAGGACCTAGTCCGGTCCCTTGGAGCATCCACCAGATCCATCTGATAGTTTATCTTCAGACTCGTCGCTCTCTTTCTTCACCTAAGCAACAGTGCCTGCAGTCCCGCTATTCCCAGACCCCATCCAAAACAGGAAGAAAACTGGGACTCCTGCAGAGGTCTAAAATATCCAGGCTTGAATTTTGACCCAAACCAAGCTCCTGTGGCTAACCAGCTGAGGTCAGCAAAACCCGCTGAGTTATTCAGTCAGAGGTGGATTGGGCAAGATGCGCCTGTGGTTGAGGCTTTTCTTTTTTTTAATTTTCCCCGAATGACACACATCTGACGTCCTGCCCACCCCGGCATGACTGCCCCGACTCCCAGAGCTTCACCGGCTTGTGACTGCCACCCGTCCCCCTGTCCCCGCGCAGCTGTGTCCTAGCTTCAAGGTTTGCCTCCGTAACTCGTAGCTAGTCATAACATTTTGGCGTCGGATACCTGTGCCTGCGAGCTGTGCTTCACATCATCATAACCTTTATCTGAAATGATGATATTCTGAAACGATGATCATCTGGGGATGATATTTAACGCTTCTGAAAAGGCCTCGCTGGGGCAGAGTGAAGGTGCTCTTCAGTCTTTCCGGTCTACACTTACGGCTCCCAGAGATGAAGAGGGGAGCTGTTTGGGATGAGATTAGAGCAGTCCACATGATCACCCTCTCTTACCTTGGATAGGAATCCATATGCACCTGTAGCTGAATAGACCAGGTACGGGGCTTATGGTGTGATAACAACCAGAGGCTTTTGTTGCCATTTCTCAGAACGCTTTTGCTGGAGCGTGTCCAGAGAAGGGCAACAGAGCTGGTGAGCAGGCTGGAGCACAAGTCTCACAAGGAGCGGCTGAGGGAACTGGGGGTGTTCAGTCTGGAGAAGAGGAGGCTGAGGGGAGCCCTCATCGTTCCCTACAACTACCTGAAAGGGGGTTGTGGTGAGGTGGGGATTGGTGTCTTCTCCCAAGTAACCATCGATAGGACGAGAGGAAATGGCCTCAAGTTGCACCAGGGGAGGTTTAGATTGGATATTAGGAAAAATTTCTTTACAGAGAGAGTGGTCAAACATCGGCACAGGCTGCCCAGGGAGGTGGTGGAGGCACCATCACTGGAGGTATTCAAAAAACGTGTGGACATGGCACTTTGGAGCATGGTTCAGTGGGCATGGGGGTGTTGGTTGGACTTGACAGTCTTAGAGGTTTTTTCCAACCTTAATGATTCAGTGATTCTGAGATTCTATTTTAAAGAGAGAAACATTAGTTGGATTTTGGTATCTTGTCTTTGATCATCCATTAAGTTAATGATGGAATAGAATGTCCCATCATCTGGACCTTCATCAGATATTCACATTAACAAGCCCAGCTGCGAGGCAAGGGGAGGGTCCGGCGTTCGTGTTCCCACACCGGGATGCGTTTATCTGAGAGAGGGACCGGCGCCTGTACCCTGCAGTACAGGTCCCCACTAGTGCTGGAGACCCACTCGAGCATTTCAGATTCCTTAAATCATTCTCTCACTTCCATACTCTTTTAAGCTTCCTCCTTGAATCTGCAGATTTAATTTAGATATTTATTAAATAAACGATCAGAGAGAGAAAAGATTGGAAAGATTTTCTACTAAAATCTAGTGCTAATACACTCTGAAATGAATAAGATTCCCCCAAAATTTCCAGAAGATCTGAATTCTCTTCCTAGGCTTCAGTTTTTTGGCTTCCACATTCGTCCCTGTACCAGGTACAGGGAACGGGAAACTACAAAAGCAGTTGTTTTTTTTTTCTTTCAGCACTCACAAACGCAGACCTCTCAGATTCCTGTCGTATCTGAGGAACGGCATTTAGCTGATAACCGCTAGATACTTGGCATGGACATCTGGAAAGCTATGCAAAGACGGGGCTTAATTAGATGGTGATTTATTTAGTGTGGGAGAAGAAAAAAAACTTTGGATTTTTCATCAGATGCGTCCTGTGAACAGCAAACACGCGTGCCGTTGCCAGACGCTCCTTTTGGCATGCCAGCCCCACGCGCCTTTCTCTTTCCTGCCTTGGCTTCCACAGGTTGCCGTGCCCAGGAACGCGGCACTGTGCTTATTAAAGGCTGAAATCATCCACGGGGTGGTTAAAAATATGCTAATTCCGGCCACTGAAAGTACATTTAGTCAAATAATATTTTTTGGCAGCCGAATGTTGATGTAGCAGAATGAGCTTTTCTGATTGACATATGCCGCCAACACTGCCTCCACAGCCGGGGGGGGATAATTTACTGCTCGTTTCCATTGGAAATGAGGCGAACCAGAACGCGGCGGATTGTTAAGCCCCAGCTATGTGGTTTAATTGATTTGCTCAAACCCAGGAATCAAACGATACCCTGCCTCCTCGGTCCTCTCCATCATCGCTTCCAGGAAACCAGCAAAGACAAACCTCCTCCCGAGAGACGCCGCGGCCCCTTTCGGGTTTCCTAGCCGTGTCCCCAGGCGTGCCCTCAAGCGGCGGCTGGACCCGAGGAGCGTCTCTGCACCGAGAAGAGGGGAAGGCTGACAGCCCTTTCGCTGCACTTCCCAGCCGCAGGCAGGCGTGCCGCGAGGAAACGGAGTATGAGAGCAGCTTAGTCAGTCCGGGTGAGATTTTACCAGCTGACCCTCGTGAGCTGCTCCTTCTCTCCGTTTTAATTCTCCTTCTCACACCCCTGAAGGGGAAGGGGGGGAAATTGCTCTGAACATCCCAGCTCGCTGCTGGAAGGGGCTGCGCCTCCGGAGACGCTGACGGGGGCCAGGAATTTGGCTCTGCCGTCACCTCGTTTGCCAGGCAGTGACGGAACATCTCTGGTCGCTGCCACAGAACCACTGTCATAACCCAGAGCTAAAATTGTCCCTCAACCCCAGCTGCCCCCGACGTCCCCTCCGGGGGTCTTGCTCCGGCTGGCAGGGGAACCCGGCTGCTGCTTCGTGGGGTGCCCTGGTGCGATGCAGCACGCCGTGCCGCTGCCGCGACCGACGTGGCACGCTTCACGCGCCTGCTGCGACTTTACTTGCTTCTCTAGAAAAAAGGCTGGCTTGCGGGAAAACACAAGGCGCGAGTTCAGAAATCTTTTACGATCTCAGTAAAGGAACATTTTCTCCTCAGACCTCTTTCAATGAATATATTATGAATAGTTTTGGTTCTTGGGGATTTTGTATTATAAATACTTCTAGTGGAGGTGCTTAACTTGCTACTGTATCTCCAGGAAGGGCCTTTAGCCTAATTTTTTTACTTTTAACTACTTAAGTGCTCCAAGACCTCCTAAAGTGTCTACAAACACTCATTGTAGTCCTCCGAAGCCACGCGCTGATGGACCACGGGAACAGTCAGGTGCCTCAGGTGACCGAGTTCTGCTGGGAGTGAAGGTGACCTGTAAATGCCGGTAACAGACGCAATATTTCCCCTCCTCTCCCTCAGATACATAGAAGGCAAAAGTCTGAGCTCGTAGGAGGGACGGAAAAACCATCTTCTTCCGAGGTGGCCTCTGAGTCCATGTTCCTCCAGAAGTCACCTTAGAGCACAAAAGAATAAACCTTCACAAAAATTCTGATTTACAGGAGAAATTACTTATTTAAGTACTTACTCATTTAAGCCGTCTGGGGAGTCCCTCTGTGAGGTTATATGCTCATCCTCTCCATCACCGTTGCGAGGAGCTGATGTCTGCCTTTAGTGGTAACCCGGGGAAACCATGGCAGCCGAGTAATTTCAGGGACAACTTGGCAAAAGCAAGTCACGTCAGCATGAAGCTCAGCAGAGCCGGGGGAGCAGTTTTCCGTGCAAAAGATTTCGGAAGAGTCACAAACGTAAGCACTTGCTTCTGTGTCACTTGATTTTGCTCGTCCCTTCCTCTGTGTCTCTCCTGTGCTCCTTTTTGGAAGGAAGAAGAAAACTCACATCAGGCTGAATTCTCTAGTCCCAAAGTCTGATTTTTGTTCAGCTGACCGGGAGAGGCTGGTAACTGCATTTTTTCCCTTTCAGAAGTGTGACTAAAGTTTCATAAATTCCCATTTGTCTTCTCATGAGCTTATGAAACCCTATCCCCAGATGTGCTGTGTCTTCTGTGTCCTGCAAAACCCTGCCTAATTTTAATGCTTCATGTTTCAGCTGGAATTAAAATCACCTTTGGCAATAGAAGGCTAAGAGAAAGCTGGGAAGAAAAGTGCATCACCGATGGATAGAGTCAGGGAGGCTCGGTGCCTGGGCAGGGCAGGACCCCCGTGGCCACCGGGACGGGGCTGGGAGGGTCAGCGTCACCACCGGGGGTCCATGCAAGCGTTGTACCTTTGAGGACTGGGCGAGTCAGAGCCGCGGAGTCTGCGACGTCTTTGCATCCGTCGAGTGACCCGATATCTCAGGCACAGCCCTCACGGGGACAGGGTCTGGGCAGAGATTTCTGCTGGGAGTTCGCCCTTCGACGGCATCCGTGGCATCACCGCCCTGCACAGCGCAGCCAAAGAGTGATCCGGGTCTCTGAGTGTTACTGCCCAGGCTGGAAGGAAAGGTGGTGGTTCCCTACGAGACAAAGCATGAATTGGTCCCGAGGACTAATCCCGTCCCACAGATGCTGCCAGTCTGGTGTCTGGAAGGCTTTTAGGACTGCACTGATTACAGGAGCGACGGCAGCACAGAAGTGGGTTAGTGTTTCATTTCACCCTGCCAGTGGCAAATATTGTACTATTGGATTTTCTTTCTTTTTTTTTATGAGGATTTAGCACACGGTCACAGGGTTTGTGGCGTGGGTGTTGGGTTTTTTTCACACCAGAGAGCAGCCAGTGCTAAGCCTTTCCAGGCGGAGCTCGGTGCCTCTGCGCTGTGCTCCTGCGGCACGTCACTGCCCATCGCGGCGCTGAGCAGAACCAGATCTGGTGCGTTTACACTGATGCAAACAGGCCAGTTTTAATGGAGGGGAGAATCAGACTGAGCCATGCTTGGTGACAGCAGAGATGAGGCCAGACCACTCTGCTCCTGCATCCAAACAACCCTGAACACAGAAGTAGTTTAGACCTAGTACCACCCAAGCTGTCCTTCCCACGGTGAGCCAACATAAAGCCCAAGACCTTCAGGTCAAAAATGAACCTGGACACTGTCTAAATCCTCCATCCCCGGGCCAGAGCAATCTGTAAAGGTATATAAGGACCCAAGGGCTCCCATAGGTGTTCACCGACAGCCATAGCTGCCTTAGTCCCACTGACGTTAGGAGCTTCAGCACTGTAAAAAAATCCCATTAAACACCTACACGAGTCTTCCTGCTCCTGAAGACGTTCGAATATGTAGTCCTGGGATCCCCGACCTGCTCCTCTTGAAGCAGGTGAGAAATTTTCCACTGGCTTTGAAAAAGGTGTTTGAGTCGTCAGCTCCAGCAGCATGCAAGGTCACCTGGACATGAAGCATTGCTGCTCTGACCTGCTCAGTGAGCTGGGGTCTGGGCTGGCACAACCCAGCAAGCAGCTCACCAGAAAAAGCACCAAATACAAGGGGTCTGCAGGAGGGAGATGCACTTTTCTAGCCCTTATTGTCCTTGAGAGTTTGTGTTTGCAAATAATTCTTTCCACAAATTAAAACCTCCAGCCTCTGGGGAAAATACTGATTTTTTTTTTCTTTTTTAACTATGTGAGAGTTTTGGTACAAATCAAGACGTGGAAAAAAATCTTTAAATATAGCCTTTCATAGAAAGCATGCAATTTTCACACTTTTACTGTAACAATTCATAAAAGGGAAAGTCAATGCTATTGTAGACAATTTCCCAAGCCCTTTAAAGACTTCACAATACAATTATGGAATGAATCAAGGCTTTGAAGAAAGCTCAGAAAACACTTTTTGAGTTCTGTGTAATCATATTAGGCAAGACTAATTTATAGCTGGGGCAAAGTTTTTGAATGAAAGCCAATAAACCCTGAAAGTCAGGTGGCAGTGAAGCATTTCCAGAGGCAAATGTTTCCTTTTGCTGACTTGCAAACATTGTTCGGCAGTAGGCAAGAAGGGTGTTTGGCAGCTAAAGCCATAGAAATAGGAATAAGGAGACTACAGGGCTTGTTTCGTCGTCTGCCCCGGTAAGTGTGAGCAAGTCACCTCACCCCTGGGTGCACCAGCAACCCAGATGCATGGCAGAAGGTTAAATAAATGAAGCAGGTTCTTTACAAGCACAAACCAGTCTCTCAGTGAAACCGTGTCGTTTTGTACCAGCAGAGAACTTGGTCCCTACTGCTTAATGATCTTTCTTCACGTCTTGAGGCAACTCCAAAAGATAACTCTTTACTATACGCAGGAGGCTGTGAGATGTGTTATCTTTTAGAAGCTTAGAAAACTGCTATATATTTAACAAAAGAGGCCATTAACAGCTCGTAGTGGTGGGGTATATCTAGGAATTTCCTCAGTCTGCAGAGGAGTTCTATTATTGTTACCGGCATAAACAAGAGAAGATGTTCTCACCACGTGGGTTGCGAGAGACGAAACCCAGCTGGTACTTTTACTGAAGGCATTGAGCTCTGGAGCACAAAGCTGTATAGAGACTTGATCCATCTAAAGAGAACTTTGGCAACAACAACACTGCCTGTCTTCACCAGAAGACGAGTTGCAACTTTCTCAAATTTATGAACAAAGAAACTTAAGTGCTTCTGATTGCCATTGCACCTGCTCCCCATACGCTCATGTGCTGCTGCTTTCTTTTTCTTATGGATCCCCTCTAGCATCCGGGGGGGTGGTTGGATTCTTTCTCCATCTTTCCATTCACCTCCGGCGTTTCTGAATCCCTACAGAGGGACCCCCCACACATCTGCACTAGATAGCGGGCGTACAGCAAATGCTTGTACACTGAGGTGGTGGTGCCGCATGGGTGGGTGGGTGAAGGAGGGACGTCTCCGTCCGAGCAGGCGGAGCACCCGTTTGTAGATGAGGCTTTCTTGGGTTTGCAGTCTGCAGAGGCACGTGGGGTTGGCTTGGAGTGCAGGATTGCTTCCGTGTTTTCGAGCACCAAGGTGCAAGATATGTGGCTATATCTGGGGAAGACGTTAGCATGCCTTGTAACCCTGCCACAGGGCAAAGTACCCTATTGGGTTTAGTAGTTTGATCTTTTTTGTCATTTTATCACTTTTAATAAAATTGTTTCTGCAGTAATTTGCAGCACACAGGTTAATCATTGTTAATATTTTGAAATTTAAAAAATTTACGGGGCTTTTGATTTGTCCCACACTCATCTCGGTGATGTGCTGAGCCTCCCCCTGAGCCGTGCAGCGGCGAGGACAAGCCCGTGGGCTCCCAGCCCCGCCGTGCTGCGGGGAGGCAGCTCACCATCCCACACGGCAGCCTTGCCACGGACATGCAGGCAAATCCTGCACGTGCCTCTGTTTCCCTGGGCTGCCGTTTGTTAAGCGCAGCTCCAGCAGGGTTTCTAGACCGCACGGAAAGTTCTCATAAAGCCTTCCTGCTTTTATTTGACACGAACAGTGACTTCCACTTGATTCAATCACTGCTTAATTTGATCCTCCATTTAATTTTATCAAAACTGTAGTAATCAAATAATTTGTACTAAAAACATTACAACTTCCACTTGTTTATTCCGATCAATTTTAATGCTTTAAGGCATGAGGTTTATTGGATAATTTGATTAGGAGATTACAGAACGCTGTCATATAAATCTACAAGGAAAGGACAGAACACCAAAAAAAGGTTAGTTAAAAAGATCTCAAAAAATGTTCATAATGAAGAAAAAATACCATAACATACTGTTGTTTAGAAGTCACGCTACGCACAATGAAAGCTAAGAAGCGTCCTGCTGTTCGCAAGATGAAAAGATCAGTGGCACGTTTCAGCCAAGACATTTCTGGCAATGAACTGCACTGAAAAGGGGAAGACAAGGTAATTGGATGTGGATTAACTTGCCTTTTTTGAGTGTTGACCCATGTGAATGAATGTGTGTCAGTAGTGTTTGAGTCTTCCCTCCCTGTGCCACAAGCCTTCAAAAGCCAAAGCCAGCAGAGGAAAATGAGGCAAAAGGTTTCCACTGCAGGCTGTTCCTCCCTTGCTTTGAGAAGTAAAACACAATCTCCTGCTCCACTGATCCTTCTCACCCCTTGACCGTGCCACATCTCTCCCCTGCAGGTCAACACTTTCATCTCCTTCGTGTTCCCCATGGTCGTCATTTCTGTGCTCAACACCGTCATCGCCAACCAGCTCATGGTCATGTTCAAGCAGGCTGCCCAGGAAAACCAGGTCTGCACCATCGGCGGGCAGCAGACGATGCTCAGCATGTCCATGGAGCCCAGCCGCGTGCAAGCCTTGAAGCACGGCGTGAGGGTCCTGCGTAAGTATTCACTTATTTTAGCATGGAACTGGCTAGAGGTGTCTAAGTAAATGTGATCTGAAGAGCAATAGGTTGAAATGGGTAAATGCTTTCACCCGAAACATATTTTAAATGAAAATTAGCTTTTTTTCTGGAAATCCAAATTGCCCCCAAACAGTTTTACGTTTGCCAAAATTGTCCATTTCTTGTCTCAAAATCCCAAACTTTGGAAAATAAATTTGTTTGTTCTCTTGGACTCTTTCCTTCATCTATTTCTTGCTGAGTCACCAAGAGTTTTCTAGGGAAATTTATTCTCTATTTTCCACTATTTTCTTTTTCTCTCACAGTCACTTTTCTGATTCCTGACCTTCCCTTAAAGGATTAAAAGAAAATAATATAGAGAAAGGAAGATAGAAAGAGATTTAAGTATTATTTAATTAATTGTGCTCAATGAGGGAGTAGTTGAGGAAAAAAATATAATTTCAGGAAAAAACTGTATTTCATGTTCTGTGAAACAGAAACAACTTGATAACATCAAGGTTTCCTGTTTCTTTTTCTGTTTCTGGCCAGCTCCAGCTCTTTCGGCCGGTGCTGGTTTTAGGCTCTGAGCGTGACCGGGAGACTGATGTAGTTTTAAAACCAAACTTATTTTGCGGGATTGGGTTCGAAGAGATGAGCTGAAGGGGACACACAGCCCAGGGCACGCAGCCCCACTGGCATCACCCATGGTAAATCAGATGTGCAAACTCTGGGGAAAAAAAAAAAAGCAGAGACTTTGGAAACCCGGTGTTGGCACCTTCCCCCCCGGCTCCCGAGGTAAACGCGGGAGCTGCGCTGAAGGTGTCCCCTGCTTCATTAGAAGTCTATGGAAATTCAGTTTCCCCCTGAAGATACACGCACAGGGGAAAAAAGTTTCTCACAATCAATCACAGCTTTAATTGAGATTTCAATTTTCCTCTCTCTCTAAGGAAAATAAGTTGGCCAAATGACTCATTAAAAAAAAAAATATTTTTGATCAAATCAGACCCTTCTTAGTGTTTCTCCTCCTCAAAACTCTGACAATAGCAAAACTGATTTGATAGCGAAACATTCCTCGCATAGTCCCACACGCCTGGTGTTTCATAACATCCCAGAAACAGCCACTGCACACGTGGAAACCCGAAGCGAGCCGGTGGCAGGGGCGATCGCTGTGCTGGCTACGGTGAGAGAATCCCCCCATTCCTGTCGTGCCCATAACGTCTCCCCAGGTCAAATGTTCAGCTCTGGGCTAAAGTGACTCTGATTTCTCGCCTTTCCTGGGGGCCAAATGCCTCACTATAAAGTCAGCAGAGTTCCCAAGGGACACGTGCACACCCTTCTGTGAGTTGCACTTTACCTTCTCCCACCAGATATTGCACTCACTGTTTTCCAGATTCCAACCCAGCCAATCGCAATGTATTAAAAAAAAAAAGGACATTTTTTGCCCCAAGCCAAATTAGTATGCAGCAGAGCTTTTTTTTTAAAAAATGCTGCTTCTTATATGATTGTAACTACATTTTGCAGCCATTTGAGGGCTGGCTATCTAAACATGTTTCAGTCAAATTCCCAAGCCCTGTTCTGGAAAATGCCTTCATCCGTATTTCACGCGCAATAAAGGGTTCACGTTTGCACATGCAACGGCTGAAACAAGACTGATAGCCGTGAGCACAAGT
>NW_010531222.1:597-17734 GCF_000687285.1 Phaethon lepturus | reverse complement strand
CTCAGGTGGGTATTCATAACTTCATGGAGAAACTAGACAGAACTTTGATCTCCATGGATGAAGACAGAAAGAGATGCAGGGTTTTTTTAAATTCTTATAAACAACCACATTTAGGGTAATCACAAACAATCCTTTTCTTTTGCCTTTGCTTGTAGATATGTAGAGCTAAAGAACAGACTGCTCATACGCAAAGACTCTCTGAAAAAGCAAAATTAGCCCAGCATTTTAATGATTCGGTCAACAGCAACTTAAGCCTTGCATACATTACCTTATTCCTTTTCTTTTTCTGCAGAGCTTTGGTTCAGACAAAGGTTAAATAAAAGATCCTGCACCCAGAAATTGAGCTGTACTGCAAAATATTGGTTTAGTGGTTTAATTAAATTAAATAAGCTGAGGAAAAGACCAAAGAATCTGGTACCTTAAATTGACAGATGATAGAGCAAAAGCTGTTCAAAAATAGTATCCCAAAAAATCTAATAAAGTATGCCAGCACTGGTTATAAACTGCAAGAGTCCTCATGTGCATCAGATGGTGAGAGTTTGATAGCAGAAAGCTTTCTCACCGGTGCTTTTCTCGGCAAAGCTCTTGGTAACTGAAGTGCTTTGGCCAAGGCCACATTTTTGACAAGGAGAGAAATCCCTAGAGAAGGCACCAAGAACCTCCATGAGGTTCTCCAGCCGGTTTTCACGCGGGATGCATCCCACCGCGCGCGCTACGCCCGGGCCAGAGCCAAGCCCTGGCTCCGAATGCCGCGCTGGGAGATGCCTACTGAGAAAAAGGAGGGCAAAACCCAGGAGACATTAAATTCCCTGTAATTATCTTGTGGGGCTGTGGCGTCTCTGCACCCCAGTTAACCATCATCCACAGGGGGATAAGAAGTGAGTCTTGCTTCGGCACCGAGCCTGCGAGGACGGGGCCATGCGAGTCCCTCGGCTCCCTCCTATCTTCTTCTGCTGCTTAAGGCTTCTGCCTACTGCCACTTAGTGAGAAGCTGCCTTGTCTCACTTGCGCTACAACAGCTCACCTCTCTCTCTACCCTTTTAGTATTATATACGCTGTTAATATCGAGAGGAGAGAGCTCTGCGTGAAAAATAACAGACAGCTAAATGTACGCCTGCTGTTCCCGGGGCACTGCTCGGTGGGGGTGGAAGCGCATCCCTCGCCAACGGGTCCACGTTTCCCCCGAGGCACTGAAAAACACCCCTTCCTTCTCTGAACAATAAGCTTCATTTCATTCTCCTTCTTCTCCAGGCAAATGTTTGCTTTTGCCATGTACTGCAAAAGCTGAGAAAAGTTAGCAAAGGTGAGGGTTTCCGTCTGGAGCCTGAAATGGTGTAAAAGTGGGTCAGACGTGGCCCCGTGGGGCATCTCTGCGGTGCTACCCCAGCAGCAGGGCTGAGCTCCCCTCCCTGCTGGGAAGGCAACGTGAGCGCGGCCGCTTGCTCCTTTTCTGGACCGAGGAAGATCCAGCAAATAAGAAATCCACCGTCAGTTCTGTCTGTGAGTCACCACATCATGCAGAAAGGCTTTTTTAACTCACAAGAGTGAGTGAAGTCCTGCTTCGTTTCATTTTTCAGATGCACTTGATTACTGCAGGTGTTTGATTCACATTTGCTTTTCTCACCTGTTCCTTGCAACTTTTTTTTTAATAAACCAGATCCCTGAGCTGCCTGAAAAGTAGCAAAAAAAAAAACCAAACCAAGGACACACATGATTTATCCTGGGATCCGTGGCAGCCAAAACCATGTACGCAGTCTAGGCCAGTTTACGGAAGAGAATGGGAAAAGAAAAATGACGCTCGTCCACACTAATAAAACTGTTGGCACAAAATCAGAGCTTCATGAGGGTCAAAGTATTCTCCATTTCCAAAAATGAACTTTGCCCTGAATTACAGAGAGCTTGAATTTGTTTTAAGAAATGTTTCAGAACTTGTAAAACTAGTGCTCAGAAAAGAAATTTTTGCAGTTCATGGTGCGCAGAGCTGTTGGATGAGGTCAGAGCGGCAAACACCTTCCTTCCTTCTTCCAGATCTACTCAGATTATGTATTTATTTACATTGAAATAGGAGCTAAAAATGGTCAGGCTAACAGCTTCATCCAAAACACCCACAACATCATTTTCCTCCTCTTTCCTAGCGTTTGTGTATTTTCTTGATTCTGTCTGACTTTGGTGATGTACAAAATAATTAGGAAGATCAGGATCAAAGAACATTTCAGCGCTGCTGCCTGGGAGCCAGCTCGTTAGTTCATTAAGCATGAGATTTCTGATTGTAATTCCCTCTCTTGCTGTCAGCGTTCACCAGGTGTGAGGATCCAAACGCAGAGAGCTTGAAGCGCTGGCAGCTTCCCAGCCCTTTTGTGAGGATGACAGGGCAACGTCTGCACCAGCGCTGCCGCTAAAAGTACCTGCCGCCACGAGACTTCCTGCCCTCCTGCAGCCACCCCTCCAATATTCCTTCCCCTTCCCCAGTTATAAACCACCTCCGTTTTTTGTTATTATTCCTTGGCTGTGTTGTAGTGCTGGGAAGCCGCGTCTCCTGTGTGATGTCATGGCAGGGTGAAGCTTCTCTGATTGCGTAGCCTGGTACTCCAGTCACGTGATCACAGAGTCACCCAATTACAGCATCATTAAGGTTGGAAAAGACCTCTAGGATCATCAGGTCCAACCACCAACCCAACACCCCCAAGCCCACTGAACCGTGTCCTGAAGGGCCACGTCTACACGGTTTTTGAGCACCTCCAGTGATGGTGACTCCACCACCTCCCTGGGCAGCCTGTTCCAAGGTGGAAAACGTCCTAAATAAATCCAGACTTTAGCACTAAGTCTTAAACACACGCACGCACACGTGCACCCTTCAGAATAAGCAGCCTTCAGCAGGCAACACCTCGCGTACGCTGCCCAGACTGTTGCACACCGTATCCAGACCCAGAGAGCCAATATGAATCCTCCCCGTTTCAGCCTCACATTTCCAATCAGCTGCTCAAAAATCAGGATATATTGGAGCTTGGCTCAGGCTGAAAGCACCGTTTGACCAACACGTCTTCCCAAAAGGAGTCAGTTTTGTGACATGGACTAATTGTCCCCATCAACACGCCAGCCTGCAGCCCATTCTCCTCCGAGCAGCCTCCAACACCTCCCGGCCGCCTGTCGGATCCGTTCCCGCCGTGGATGGAAGGAAGGAGTAATTGAACGGCACAGCTGAGCTCTGATAACAACGCTGAGACAAATTGATGGACACCCAGAGGAGGTTTGCGCATCCCCGGCTGGACGCTGGCTAAGCCGATTATAATGTGATTAGTTCCAGGTAGCATTTGCTGCGTTACAGAAGCTGCTTAGTGAAAGCAATTATAAAGCACTTAGAGAGGCTTAACCAATTAAAAGAATATCCTTCAGTCTCCCACAGCTGGCTGGGTGATGCCTCGGCAAGATGCTTTTCAGGAGATGAAATCGAACCATATATTTTTACTGAATGAAGCATCCACGTGGTCTGCCTTTCATTAATTTGTGCGTTAACAATTCCCCTTCTGAACAAAGGTTTGGAAGAGTCCATTCACTTCTCCTCACCGACGTTGCAAGTCTGAGCAACCCGTTTCAGGAGGAGAATATTGCTATGAGAGTTAGCGTAACCGTCCCGCGAACAGGAATAACAAATAGCAAATACTTTGCAGCCACAATACACAGAAGAGCACCAGCCTGGACATCTGCTCCTTAAACGGTCGTATTTCATTATTCCTATATTCTAAGGAAAGCAGATTTGTCCATGAGTCATTTCTTTAGCGAGAAAGGAACTAAATTCATGTCAGTTTGTACCCCGAATAAAAAGTCTGGGCAACTCCAAGTGGAGTTCAGCAAAACCCCTGTGACATTAAGGTGAGTGGAAGCTGCGCTTAACGGCTGAAGTGCCACGCTGAAATTCAGGAGGATAAATTAGCTATATAACAGTTGTAAATATTTCCCAGAGATGTTCATACGCGTAGGTTTACTTTCCAGCCCGCCAAGGGACATAAAGAGAGCAGTGTTGGAGCACTCTATAAACACCCTCTGAGGAGCAGGAAGGGACCGTGGCTGCACCCCTTGGACAAGGAGACTCTTTTTCCTCCTCTCCCAAGACGTGTCCCTTTGCTGGCACCGCAGCTCAGCCTGGCCAGGCATTTCTACCAGGACTCCGGCTCCCGTGGCTGCGTCTCTGGAGACATCCCTAGGGCTGGTCGCACCCAGCAAGCAGATTTTCCAGGTGTTAAACCCCGTCCGTATGAGTGTTTAAAAAGCTAACCGATGCGTTTTTAAACATCCAGTCTGGCCAAGGCCTTAGTCACTGCAGAAGCATGTAGTAAATGCAGCCCCAGGGTCCCTCTGGAGAGCAGAAACCGTTCTGGGAGGAACGAAGGACACGTGAAACTCAAAACCCGAGGGGAAAGAAGAAAGGGGCTGCAGAGGATGCCGGTTCAGGTTATACCTGCTCTTACCAAATAGAAAGAGCCCTGAATCTGGTGAGGAGGAGACAGGAGCCTTTATCTGTCCCTCAAAGGGGAAATTTTCTTTCATTCTTCTTCCTTCTCCAAACACCTGGACATCCTGGGGGGGAACGGCACAAATGAAGTTTAAATGGAATCAAGAAAATTCTTTAATTTCCAAAAAAATAATTACCTTTGATGGAAACTGGGGAAGAAGCCCCAGTTTGCACTGGGTCAGCAGTGACGTGCTGCTTGTTGGAGCCTGTGCTTGTGCTAGCTTTAACCTTCATTTTCTGCCTTGCTCCTTATGGACGAAACCGATGCCCGTGGGTGATTGAATCACCAGCGTGAGCAGGGGCAGGAATTCACATCCATTTTCAAATCTGTCAGCTGAAGCCATTGAAAATCAGGGCTGGAGGATATAAAATACACTGGTTTTGCACGCCAAAAAGTTTTTCTATTCGATCTGCTGTCTCAACGCCGTTAACAAAGAGGTATTTAGGGGATCATGGCTCCTTTCAAGCAAGATAGCATCTTCTACCCCATAATCCAAAAAAGATACATAAAACCAGACAATCCTCCCCTAGCAGGAAAAAAATGAAGGAAAATTATACAGAAAGACAAAAAGCAGATCTCTGGCTGCTGGGAATGGAAATGAAGGAGTCAAATCTAATGTTTACACTGCTCAGTAACATGTGCAAGAGCACAGGGGGGTTGTATCCAGCAAATGCTGCATGTTTTCAGTGGTGTCTAAAGGAGCTGAGGGCTCCCCAGGCCCATTGCTATTCCCAGTTTCTCCTTCTTTGCTCTCCTGAGTACTACTGGTGCATACTGGTGGTCCCCATCCCCTCTGACTTTTATGGAAATCCTTTGTTCCGCAGCCTTGTGACCCAAATACCAGCATAAGCAGTTTTAATTTTACTAGGCTCATACCCACCCTTGAGGCTGCCACAATCCCTCGTTTGGGGCCCGCCGGTATAAATATTGCCTCCGATCTGTCAGGTAGTGCATGGCGTTAATGCAAACAGTGCCTCGAGGTTTAGCGAGGCAGTGCCAGATACATCTACCCTTGGCTCAGCTTTTACCATCCCTCCTATTAGACGGCACGGTGAAACTTGCTCCCCTTCATGAGAGACTCTCTTGTAACGGCATTGACTAAATAAGTATATAAAACCCATGAGCGTTGAGTAGACCAGAAACCAGCATTAATGCAAATCCCCGACACGAGCCCCATAACGCTGTCATATACGTTGCAGCTGGAGCGTGCATTCCTCGGGCAGCGTTGGAGACACGCGGCCGCTGCTGAGCTGAAATGCAGAAACGGCTGAGATGTTGTTCCGATGGGTCAGCACGTACCCAAACAGCTCCCGCCTTTGCTCAAGAATCACAACGCGCTGTCCCCCAGCTCTATGCATTTCAGCTCCCCTTGAAACGCAGAGAAAAAGAATAAATCGGCCAAAATAATCTGAACAAAACGATCAAGGAAGGATGGATCTGAGCTCCTCTGTAAAAGAGGGAGCAGCATCTCTTTTCTCCCTCTCCTGGAGAGACAGGAGGACAGGACGGAGGGATGGCCACCCCGCAGCCGCCGGGCGGTGGCTCGGCAGGACCTGGAGGGGATGGAGGGGCTAAAGCGAGGAGGAAAACACCCTCCGAGTGCTTCGCACCGCAGCAGACCCCGGGGTCCCGCGTCAGGCGGCCGTGGCAGCGCGTTACCCACCGCCGCCCCGGTGCTCGGCGTTACGCCGAGCCTCGGGTGGCCCCAGAAGAGGGATGGCGGGGCTGAAAATCCCTCCTGAGCGTGGCTCCCATGCCCAGCTGAGCTGGCCACCAAGCCCCCACCAAGGAGTTTTTACATGTGATGAATTGCTCCCTGCTCATGCTAAACCCAGCCTGAGTTTTTCGAGATGTTGGCCCTGGAGAAGGGCTGTCTCCCAGCCTCAGCTGCAGGATACACACGCGGTAAAATAAAATGCTCAGTGCGATCTAATATAATATAATTTCCAGGATTGCTTCCACATCTAGTTTAGTCTGAAAATCAAGACTGGCACAGTTTAAATCTTCTTTTGCACAATGAAAAAGACGTCACTCAAAATCTATGTTTTCCTCTGCAGGACTTCCTGCGCGATAGACAAACAAGGGCTCGTCTCTCCACTGCTTCTCCTTCCTCTCTCCCCTTCTTCCTTGGGGTGCAGTTCAAATGGACAGAGAATAGAGCCATGATAAGAGAAAATAGAAAGCCACAGGATGCGGGTTTTAATACACTTTTAAATTGGGAGTTGGATTTAGAAGGGAAATGAAGATGCAGCTCAGTGGAAGGATCATTCCCCAGCATCCCCAGCACGCCAAGGTCGGCTTGCTCTGGCCTCTTCTCTGCTCCCCAGCCCTGGGCTCGTTTGGCACCTCCTTTGCTCAAATGTGGGAAATATCAGAAGTTCATGGAGCAGCTCTGCTCCTACTAAAACTACATTGAATTAATTAGAAGTGAGGGACGGGTCTGGTTTATTTTTAGTTCAAAAAATAGAGGCAGGAAATCTCCAACCTCACCAACACCGTTCCAGTCACCCCCACCACACGTGGGGTCAAACCCTTCCCCAGGCAGGGCTCAGCTCCAGCAGGCTGACCTGCTCCATCTTAGTCCATCAAAACAACCCTCGTGTGAAGCCTCAAGATGATGGAGAACAGGTCCTAGGAGCCAGTAACGAGAAAGAATCATTTTGGCAGCCACTTTGTCCATCATTTGTTTTACAACTCATCCTTTTTGATAAGCATGTGCCCGGGGAGGCACAAGACAGAAGCAAAAGGCACCAGGTATCTGACAGAAAAGGGCATTTTGACGCTGCATTAGATGAAAGTTAACACATTCCCGCGTTTCAAGTTCATCCCTGGGGAGGGGACCCAACAGGGCAGGATTGCCACCCTAAATCTGCTTGATCCCTTGTACGGTAAAACTGAAACATACGGATTACGGGTGACAAATACAGGTCAGGGTCTCCTAATCTGCACGGCAGAGGCTGGTGGCACAGAACCGCACCGCGTGCTACCCAGCGGGGATGTCAAAATCAGACCATAAGTGTCTCCGATGCACTTAACTATGTGTTTAATAGCGTTTTAATTGCAGAGTGATCGCACGTGATATTACAAAATTACCACAGTTTACTTAATTGACTATTAATTCGCTGAGGTTAAGCAGATATTTCTCTCCATATGTGTTTTTGCTCCTATAGATCCCTGCCTCCATATTATTTGGCACGGCATTGTCTGAGCAACAGAAGCAGAGATCCTGTCCCAGGAGAAAGCCATTTCCATTTAACGTGTTGGTAAATTTAACAGGCAGATGTGTAAGACTTAAAATTGGCTGTAGAAAGAATCCAGATCCCGCTGTTCTTAAAGAGCTGCGTGCAGGGGTAAGCAGCTGGAAAGTGCCAGTGCATGGAGGTTCCTGCAAAAATTATGATCTGCACAAACGATCCCGTGGTGGGAGCCATTTGGGAAGCTGCTTTCACAGCCTGAACGTCCAGCTAATCCGGTACAGGCACTGGGAAAGCAGAGGGAGCAGAGCTGTGACGTGGTCTCGCTCCCGCTGGCCCGCGGCTGATGGATGGAGGCGCAGAGGCTGGAGAGGCTTCTCCTGTGGCCCCTGGGAGGGATCTCCTGGGGAGTCACGGGTGGATGGCTCCACGCAGGGCAAACCAAAGGTCCATCCGACAGAGAAATTAATTACTGGAGGTGGGCAAAAGCAGGTGCCCAGAACTGTGAAAGAGCAGGGCAGGCATCCAGCACTCCCGCCGAGCTTCCTGGTGGTCCTCCCCATTTCTCCTGTGCCACATGTCATTTCTGGGCTGTGCCCAGCAAAGTCCCAGCAAAGCTCCTCAGGGCAGGCTCAGACGCAGGTCAAATTCCTTCACTTGACGGCATCTGAAGAGCTGCAGGCCGTCTAGTGATGGATTACATCTGCGATCACAATGACCATATAGTAGCCAAAAATATTCAGATTGAAATAATGAATTCACTTGGACAAGAGAATAAAAACAGACCCTCCAGCCTTCTTTCCAAAACATGTCCCTTCAGCTGCCTAAAACTTTATTGAATAAATGGCTTTTGCAGCATTCTTGGAAGATGCTCTCATACATCGTGCAGGATGATGCTAAAAATATATAACTATCTCCATTGTTACTTATGTGTTTGGTAAGAGAGAAGGCTGTGAGCACGGGGCTGGACGCCAGGAATTGTTTCGTTTCTGTACAAGTTCAGCAGTGACCCTGCTAGTGATGACGCCCACAAAAATAGGGCACAGACACTTCCCTCCCCACTCCCCTGCTGAAGCCTCCCCCGTGCCTCTCAGCCGAGTAACGGTGATGGGGAGATGCCACCACAGCCAGACTTGCTCCTCCCGGACCGCGCTTTTCAAGGGAGACACATCTTCTGCATAGCTCCTCCATGAGCTGTGGCATAGTCCCTGTGGGACGACAGCTTCTGGGTTTGGGACATACCCACAGAAATATTTTCAGTCCCAAGGCAGGAGGAAGAGCCGCCTTCGCCTCCGCCTGCCAAACCGGCATCGCACCGGTGGTGAAGAGGGCTCTGCTGCTTCCTAGCCCTTCACAGGTCACATACAGGACAAGAGTGATGTAGAGCAAATTTGGGTTAAAAAATTAACATAATTATTTTATTTAGCCTTTATTTTCTTCTTGGCTTTTATTGTATTATGTTTTAACTGAGATTTCTTTATTTCCTGCAAGGATTCTGCCAGAATCCTGTCGTCTCACAGAGAGGCTGAAATGCATATTACAAAAGGAAACAAATCTTTCCCTCGATTGCCTGATGTATCTACTTTTTAATCTAGATTGACAAACACACTCTACCAACAGCTCTTTTACCCTTCAGACTTTTTGCATTTTATTTTCCAGCGTTCGATGTCCTTCAGCAGGCACGTGGAAAGGAAAAAAAAACCATACCATCTTTCCCCGCTTACCCTTTAATTAATTGTTTTTATTACGGCAACGTCCAGACCCAAACGCCTTGTAACCGCTGTCTCAGGTATTGCACAAACACAGAACAAGGGGACAAGCCCTGCCATCCGAAAGCAGCTCCCGAGGCCGTTCAGCGACCCCCAGCGCTGTGGGGACGGCGGCCGGGGGCTCCCCGCAACGAACTAACGGGCTCGTGGTGTCCCTGGCTCCCTGTCTACCTGGATGAACAACATACATGAACTGTCTCTGCGACTGCTTTGGACAAAATACCCCGTGCCACGAGGGCGTGAAACACAAGGACAGATGCAAATACAGTTTCGTTTAAGCCAGTGTCTGAACTAGGCATCGGCAATCCTTTATCTGATGGCACCGTCTTTTGTTCATGATGCCACTGCCCCCGTGCTTATCGCTGCTTTTTATTATTTCTGCTGTGCTTGTTTTTACAGACATTTGCAGGCTGGGTGTCCCTCAGGGTTACTAACTCTTTACACAACAGCAATAGAATAACAAAGTGGGGCTTTAGGAAAACAGTTTACGGCAATAAAGACCGCACGGGCAGGTCCTTTTCTCACCCATGAAGAAGTGCTCACGAAAAGCAATGGGCTTTTTTCATACCTTGCAGGTGCTGTGGTGATTGCCTTCGTGGTCTGTTGGCTCCCTTATCACATCCGGCGGCTCATGTTTTGCTACGTCCCCTCCAGCCACTGGACAGAGTGAGTCACGGCCCGGGCGACGAGCTCGCCCCGTGCCAGGACGGGGTGCGGGGTCGGGCTGGAGCTGGGGCCACCAGCGCACTTGGGGATGGAGGTGGGGATCTGGGAGCGAAGGCGTTCTCCGTGCGAGGGGCTAAAGCCTCAACCTCCTAATTGTTTCGGTTTTTTCTTTCGGGTTTCCTACCATGATTGCCAGCCAAATTAATAGTCCTAGTTTTATCATCAAAATCCCCCGGGTGTGGGTGAAGGAAGCATTAGCTTGAACCGAAACGCATCACCAGCCCCTCCTTCCGTGGCTGCGACCACAGGCTCGCCCCCGTTAACAAGAGCCGTGGATATTCACCTCTGACAGCCCTTGATGCAACACGATGACATTTGGACACGGGGGTTTATACACCCGGAGTGGATTGCTCCCTCTGTGGTGGAGATATCGATCACCAGCCCTAAGACGGAGCAGCTCCTGTCAACACACAATTTAGCTCCTCGACACCACATTTCCTTAGTGATAGGACAGACTACACAGGTGGGGAAATAACTGCACTGCCTACTGAGGCTGGCGCAGGTTATTTACTGGGTTTTGCAGGGAGTGGATCAAAATTAAATACTGGTAGTTGCCGCTAATTAGAAAATGTCCAAATTCTCAGAGAATGTAGGGATAACTGCACGCCTACGCTGAACGCACCTGCGTTGTTCACAGGTCTGCAAGGGCACACAAGCAGCTCCGCGCAGCCCTTCTGCCATGGCAGGCCAGGTTCCACAGCAAAGCAGCCACGGAACCGATTATTCATTTTAAATAAGCAGTTAAGCAGTAATGATGTCTGAGGATATACACCCAGGTAGCCTGAGATGCCATGAGGTGTACTTGGTGAAAAATGTGTCTTTTCTCCCATGGTGTTACATCCCTCTTCTCTCTGGGATCGGGTCTGTTACCTGCAATGAACAGGAAAAGAAAAAAAATCTACAATACCAAAAAGCAGAGCAACTATGAGACATTAAAATTTCATAAAAACCAAGCATAAAAAATAGTAATTTATGGTATAGCAGTCTACTGAATGGAATTGTACATCCATCCGTAGTAAAAACCAAAACCTATCTTCAATCATGAAAACAGAGCTCTAGGCACACACTGGGACAAACTGTTGTTTCTTGTTTGCTTTCCTATATGGAAAGCACTTAAAGCAGCAATCAATTATATAATGGCTGCATTTGCTTTGAGCAAGAGGGGTAGAGAAGTCTGTCTGCAGTTAGTGTGAATTTATGCATTGTGGCTGCATTTAATCTTTTCTTTCCCCTTTTAAGCCATGAGTGATTTTAGGAAAACATTGCATTTACGGGCATATTTTGAATGGTGAACTGTCAGTATGGTAGCAAATCAAGAGCTTGCAGCAGCCTGACATGTTCATTTATAAATGCGTGTCCCTGCCCCTGAAGAAGAGAAATTTTTGCTATATTTATTCTTTACAATAACACAGAGAAACTCTGCTTGTAAGAGCTGGATGGGCCATGCAGTACTTGGCAGTGCTGAAGGGGTGTGGGGGGATCAGTGATGTACTCCAGCACACGCCTATTTATCTTTTGTTAGACAGTGCTCAGACTAACAAAAAGGTCTGCAATTTCCACTGAGATAAATGATCCTGGGGAACATCTTCTTGAAAATGAGTCCCACGTTGTTTATAAATGCTTTACCAGCTCAGAGCTGTTGATCTCAGTTGTCCCAAGGAAAGATAATTTCAAAAGAAAAACAATAACTAAGCATTTTCAACAAATTCTAGTTGAAAACATTATATTGTGATGGTCAGGATGTGTTTCAAACGCATGCTATCATCAATTTACCCCCAGAATAGAGAATGTTATCCCGGATTACAGACAAATCCCAACCCAGGAACCCATTGAATGAGCTGATGCAGCTCTCACTGCCAAGAAGAGGAGAGAGCTGCATCTGTTACTGGATCTTGGCTCTTCTGCAGGCTCTGTAGACCAGAACTGCAGCCAGAAAAGTCAAGCTAATGTATATGCATGACTCAGAAATAAATTTCCATCTGGCTTCTCAGTTTTAAGCATGTCTATTTTTGAAGACAAAATGAACACGCAAGGTAAATATCACATCCGGACGAAGGGCATAAATAAGTTTCTAACTGCTAGTGATTGGGGTAGGGCATTTGTAGAGGCATTTGACCTATGCTTGGCCAGTCCCAGTTGAAAATATAGATGTTTTTTCTGGTGGCTCATGCCCCATTGGTAAGCTCATGTCCCCAGCTGATAAAGGTTAGCTGAAAAAACAGCTCATGTTTTTCTCACCCTTGTGACTTTGAATTATTTCAGTTGTCTACACTCTACTTAGATTTTTATCTTTCATCTGTTCTTGCAGTTTCCTTTTCAACTTCTACCACTACTTCTACATGCTGACAAACGTCCTCTTCTACGTTAGTTCTGCAATCAACCCCATCCTCTACAACCTGGTGTCTGCAAACTTCCGACAGATCTTCCTCTCTACACTCACACTCCTGTGCCTGCCATGGAGGAAGAAGAAGAAACGACTGGCCTTCACCAGGAAATCCAACAGCATCTCCAGCAACCACACATTTTCCAGCCAAGTCACAAGGGAAACTACATACTGAAGCCAACGGAGGAAGGGAAATGCATTTCATCGTGGAGTCAAAACTTGAGAGAGGCCTCTGTGACTTTCATGCATGGTCTCCAAATTCACGTAACACAAATGTGTTTAGCAAAGTCATTTTTGTTGGAAAAATAGGCTTCATTCTGCCAGTAACTCTGAGGTTATTTTAAAGCATTGGCCTTGCCTCTTGTGAGTAATGTCTACACGTTTTGTAACTTCAGCCTGGCATAAATCCAGATGCAGTGTTAACTGGGAAGCCGAAGTATCTTAAACTTAGGCAAAATCATACTGCGTTTCATCCTTTTCTTGATGCAGAGATGCCATGTTCACATCCAAGAGTTTGAGATCAAGTCTCTCGATGGCACCAAGCAGAGAGTCTGATGAGGAGGAAGCAGTTTTGAACAAAAAGGGATGTTTCTGGAGAATAGACGTGCTCATCCGTGGGATGTTCAATGAACAAGGAGTGAAAACTCAGGGAGCCAGGCGGTTATTTTAGAAATACATCTAAATTATGAGTAATATGACCCAGGTGCTCAAGAGAGCCGCTCTGGCTCCTTGAAATTAAATAACAACAGATGATGCCTTACCTAGATCAGGGTGGCTGTGGCCTGGGGGAATGGGGGCCATCTTTCACTTTAGGGCATATATGGTGCCTGGCACAGTGAGCCCCCTCTCTCACTGGTACTGGTACTGCAACACCAATAAATAACAAAGTCTCTGGCAAAGTCAAGAATGCAGAAACTGTGCCCAGCTGGAGTGCTGAAAACAGAAATGGAAAATATGACTTACGCCATACAGCCGAATCCTATTTTTCACCAGGGAGAACAGTTAGCCAGCCTGCATTAAGAGGTGAGAAAACTCCAGGCTCATGAGGGCTCCAGGCTGCTGAGATAACAGCAATCTGCCCCAATTCTGTGGGACCTTCGGATTTTTCCCATTCTTATTTCAGTTTTACTTGTTTCCTCACCATTTTCACATATTGACATCTCATAGGTTATAGCATTTGTAGGCAGAGGGGCCTCTTGTTCTACATGTTCTTTTTTTTCTTTTTGCTACCAGACCTGTTGGCACACTGATCTGCACACACAAATCTTCAGATAGTACAAAAGAAGAACATAAGAAGGTCTAAACAGGGGAGTCTTAGCTCTAAAACAGTTTTATTTTAACAAGCCAGAGGAACAGAAACAAGACCTGAAAAGTCTCTTCGAAATTTCTCAGCTGGCCAGGATAGGTAGCATGAGGTTTTCTCCCATCTGGTTCCACCTCTTAACACTCTACTATGCGATGCAACAAATTGCTCCAGAGCCTTTAGTAACAGGAGTCACAGGCCTCTGGGACAAGCTAAAGGGCTTTCACCACTGTCACATCACCAGATGGTGACCTGCATGAACCTAGAACCAACCATCCTGTGCAACCCCTGCTGTGATTTTGCTGGTGGTGACCTTGTGTCCCCTCCCACACTGTTAGGAGAGCAGAGCTTGTCTCCTTATGATGACGAACTAGAAGAGTCGCTTGGCTCAATTCAGCTTTCTGGGCTTTGCCCATCCCATGTTGCTCTTCAACTAATGAGCACCCTTGGTACATGACAGAAGTCTCAATGCTGGAGATGTGGATCTGGCCCCAGTGAACAGTCACACAATGATGGAGATCACTTACTGATCCACTGGGTACTGGTGACTTCTCCTGCTTCAGATACACTATCATAGAATCATAGAATAATCTCAAGTTGGAATGGACCCATCAGGATCATCAAGTCCAACTCCCTGGACTGATGGTTTAGGTCCTACTGGGCTCAGGACATAGAGAAAACACCTGTGGGGCATTTGCTGTGAGCTGTGAGTGACAGCTGTCTACTTCTGAGGCATTTATAACCCGGCAGTTGTATAGCTAGCTACCGTGGTAGACCTGGCCCCCATCAGCCATGGCTCCAACCACACTTCCCAGGGTGGGAGATTATTTTATTGCATAGTACAGAACCACTCCAAAAGGGCTCCAAATAGAAATCAGTGGGCCTTTAGTTTTTTCTAATTCAGCCAAACTACAGGCTCTGTCCTATCATGCCTTCTTTTAATTTCTTGCCCTGGTTGTACCAAACAGAGGGCAGAGATTATACCCAACAAAGCACTTTGGTTGCTCATGCACAGTTGACTCCTTTTTGGCAAGAAAAGCAGGTAATGGCACAACTGAAAATAAGCAAAAATGAGACTGGTCTCTCTTTGGAAGGAAATCTGTGAGGAACCAGCAAATGTTATCTGTGTGTGTGTTAGAAATGGCTTGGGCAGGTTAAAGAAGATGCTCTAGAAGACCTGTACATACCTCCTCGTGGGAAAGTCCAGGTACGATGAGCAGCGGAGGAGGAGTCTTAATGTCACACACTTAACACTGGCCTTCCAGGTGAGACACTGTTTGAATGTTTCTGGAGAGGACCCAGATTTTTTAACTTCACCTCCAAATAGAGTCAACAGCTGGGAGGTGGTTTCTGAAACCTTCCGCAGAAGCTGTAACTGTGTGTTGCTTTGACTTTCATTAGGATTTCACATCCTGCATGTCTCAGTTGCTTTTGAAATGTTAAACATTATTAGTATACTTCCTCAACACTAACCTGCTGAAATGTGCTTGATTATCTTGGAAAACACTGTACAAAAAGTGTTGTTTCACAAAAGATGCTCAGCTTAGATTTTCATGATTGAGATACACTGGCAGCTTACAGAATATTTGATCATAGCTCAGAGAAAGCGGTAGGTTTATTTTTGGTTTGACGTGAAAATGGGAACAAGCTGGAGTAAAACCAAACTTACCACAAACTTTCCTCAATGTTTGTTGGGCTACTCGAGTCCCGAAGAGCTGACCGTTCGGGGGGATTTATCCGAGCAGTTTGCTGGCTTCTGCAGCTCTGTTCCTGCAGTTTAACATGGGAGCAGACCTCAGCCTATGGCCTTAATCTGAGATCGCATCTCAAAGCTACCTCTTCCACTGGCCAGATCTGACTACCTGAGCTGAGAAGTGGAAGTTACAGCTGATTTCATCCTCTCCCCTCTTCTCCCCTAGATTTGCTATATTTGACCTAGAGTTTTAGTTCTGTTGAGTTCAAAGAAGTGAGGATCACTTACTGCAAGACCCCGTTTTGTGAAGGAAAGCATGATACCATAGACAAGAAAAAGATACAAACTGCCCAGTATATAGCAGAAAATTGGTTCTTCCCATGCCTTTTAACAACAGTTGAAGTACTAACCCAACAAGGGTTAGCTTTAAACCTAATTGAGTATAAGTGGCTTTTGCCTTTAGACAAAATGCATACTCCCATCCTTTGTATTCCTGTCTTGCCTGAAGTCTCCGCTGGGGCAGAGGGATGCGCGTTGGCACGGCTTGCTGTTAATCTATGCAAATTTCCCATAAGTGTTTTCGAACTGTTTGTTTCCACTAAAAAAAAAATCTGTTGAACCCACAGATATGAAGAGCTGCCAGATGGATTCTGAGAAATTCCCATCTGAAGAGAGTCTATCAAGTGACCTCTTCAAATATTATTTTGAGGTTTCATTTCTCTTCACAGTGTTCTTGTTAGGGCCATCCATTCGGCTGTGTGTGAAATCAGATTTCCAAAGTCATTACGCTATTCGGAAATTTCCCCCAGACGGGACTTTCTCACCAAAGGCCCCGTACACATCAGCGTTTGAACGCTCTGCTGAGCTTGTCTTTTTTGTAAAGCGCGTGAGACCTGTGCCCATAAAGGAGAAAACTAAATGGAAAAGTCAGTGAGGAGAGTTAGCAGGACACGTGCTGTAAACATGACGGTTGCACTTATAGCATCGAACGTTTAGCGAAACGCAGACCCAAGGCGTGCTCTTGCTGCAGACAGCTCGCGTTGCAGGTTTGAACCCATCGCCTGTGCGGCTGCCATCACTACCTGCCCCCGGGGGGGACAGACGTCCACGGGGCACGAGAGCACGAGCCCGGTATCCTCCTGGTTGTGTGGTTTGGTAGCTCTTTAAACAAAGCTGTATCTGCTAGAGCTCTGTCTGGTTCTTAACATTACAGCTCAACAAGTTCTTCTGTTTTCAGTCTGGATTCGCTTAGTAGGAAAACAGAAATTGCTAATCCAAAATTTCATGGCGCTGTGTCCTGGCTTTGTGATCAAGAGTCCTTCCCCAGCCGTGCCACCTGATAGTCCTTGCACATATTGTATTTATGGCAAATACTTTTTGAAGTGCACCTTTTCTTTTTCTGAAATACAAAATGTTGATGTGCTTTAATTTCTGTGGCCTGTTGCGCAATGGGGGAAAAAATGAATGTTAAAAGTGTGTCAGCATCTCCTTTGTAATATTTTCTGTGACAAAGGGAAGGAAGACGGTGTGAAATCCTTTTGTGTAGCAATGGAAAACA
>NW_010531222.1:0-566 GCF_000687285.1 Phaethon lepturus | reverse complement strand
CTCTTTCAGTGTAACTTGCTATTATTGATACTGTATTTACTGATCAAACTGTAATGAAATGGTTACTTCCTGATATAGTCTTTGTACTGTATTTTATTTTTTTTTTTATTCTGTCATTTATTGATCCTAAGAAATAAATATCAAAATTTAAGGCTTGGGCTAGTTATGCTTGAAACGGCAGCTGCGGCTTTCTCATACAGCCTGCCTACCAGCACAGGCTACCTGGCTGTGGTCTAAACTGGTGAAATCCCATCGACCTTGAACTGACCTTTGCACCTCCCCTGCAGAAGGGCCCCCCAGTGCTCCTCTCCCACAGCCTGCAAGCACCGGCTCTTCGGCACAGCACCCAAACGCCGGCCGAGGGAGGCTCCCCCGTGAAGTTCGCCCTGAGAAATCCCTCCCGAGACCTGGCAAAGCCAAAGAGGGTCCGCGCCGGTTCGCAGTCCCGCTGCGCTGCTGGGAGCGGCGACGGAGAGCATCCGGCTCCCTTTGGTTGAGCCCCCGGGCAAGCCTGAGGGACGGGAGCGGAGATCTTCCCGGCTTCGGGAGCGACCCGCGCTGCGCCG
>NW_010531221.1:79531-119219 GCF_000687285.1 Phaethon lepturus | reverse complement strand
TCTTCCTTAGGCCCCCTGTGAAGACAAAATCCTGCAAGCACACCTGAAAATCCTGGGGTTTCTCTGCTCATTGAGTGAGTCCCAGAAGCAAAGTCCTTTTGTAATAAGCTGAAGCAAATGCAGAGGTAAAATCCTGCTTTGTGTCGGGTTGTGGCAGAGCCACAAGGTGCCAAGACGGATTTAAACAGGGCAGCGCTGGTTTTTGAGAACATCTACCAATAATTGTGGGTCTGCTGCACGCTAAGATAATATATTTCCAGTGAAGGCTGATTGAATGCAAGGGCTCAAAAAGGCAGAGCTCTTCTCTCTCCAGCCTCCTCCCGCAGGGTGTTGCACGCTGGCCAGAGGAGTGTTGCAGTACTGTTTTCCACTTATATTTGAAGCGTCAGCACCGTCTGCTGCTGCAGACTGGAAATTGTAAAGTGGGACCAATTTCTGGTCGCCTGTTAAGAGAAACTCTTTGATTTAATTGTGCAATCCCATAAATGCCAATAGTTTCTCTCTTCCAGGACGCGTAGATGCGCTCCGTGTTAGGTGCTGCAGCCCTGCTAATGAAGTGGTATTAAACTTGTACCTGCGTGTAGGTGCATTGACCTAGATTTATCAAGCTGTTACACTTAGTGCTTAAATTGCACTTGATTGGCCCAGTGGTCTGATCTGGTCTGGCAAATACGATACTCTCTACAAGGCTCCGAAGAGGAATTCCCCAGTTGATCACACATTTTTTGCACTATTATAGATCTTCTGCTATCCGTTTCTTCTCACTCGTTTCTACTTATTATCTAGGGAAGCTGTTTGCAGCAGCTTGTTCACAGGAACATGTGAAATTACCTTGTTCCTCTCTGCTCCAAGTGCCCACTGTTAAAAGAACAAATATTTGATTTCCTGCCCCCCCCACCTGGAAACAACTTTTTGTATACAAGAGTATCAGTGGTTTTTTTCTTCTTCCCCCCCCCCCCCCCCCCCCATTTTTTTGCCAGAGAGAACAGTTGGGAGTTTTTCACTGCAACAGGTTCTCATTAGCAAATACCATTTTGCTGAAATCAAAACACTTCACAGAAAGTACTGGTTTCAGCAAACTTACAATCCTCCACTGTACAGGGGCTGCCAGAAACCAGCTCACAGGGCAAGCTGTTCAGAAGTGTGTTTTACCGAGCACTGTGATCTCCGAGGATGCTGCTTCACAATAGTTTTAATCGATGTAAGTCAGAGCTAATGAATTCCTATTCTTGCCCAGGAGAGGGTTTGAGAAGGGAGCAGGTAAGACCGTGTGGCTAGAGACAGGCCAAAGGTGATGCTGCAGCAATGGTTAAAACTGTGGTGGAACTGCAGCTCGAAGCTGCCTTGTTGCGTGTTTGTGCCCTGTACCCTTCTCGTTCGGCAGCGACTTTCCCAAATTGCACAGTAGGAAATTCCTGCAACATTCCTACAGTAGAGAGTCCCACAAAGCAGAAATCCTCAGGTTTACCCAGTTTAAGACCGTGCTTGTGTGGTTTTTGTTGTTTTGTTTTTTGTTTGTTTGGTTGGTTGTTTTTTTTTCTCTAAAGCATTAAACAGTTGTGTACCCTTGAGGGCAAACTCTAAGTGATAAACCCTGCTTCATTGTTAGTGTGACCATGGATACCATCTAGCATCCATTTTTTCAGAAGCCCTCACAATCTTGGGTTAATGTTTATAAATCCTTTACACAGATGTGAGGTTTTGCTTATGGAGCACGAGACTGTTATGATATCCCTAAGGGCACGGCGCAGGCAGTAGTCAGGATTTACTCGTGTACAAAAATAACCCGTGTAATGATGCATTCCCCCTTGCCAGTTTGGGACATGAGTTGCCTACGACTCTCAGTAGCAAAAGATTGTCTCTAGCACCCGAGCTAAGGCAGCAGGTGTTTTGATTTAGAGCAATAGACTACTATCTGCCATGTAGACTGGACACAAAAGAGTTTTTAGATTTAGCCAGCCTCCGAAATGTAAAACACTGAGTGCTGGTGTAAACAGCTGATCTGTTCCCCTAGTCTACATCAGACAAGCATATCCAGCAGTGTTTCCTATATGTAACTTGGTTAAGATTTTAAAACAAAACAATTTTTTGTGCTCCATCTGGGACAAGTTTTGAGGGACTTGTCCGTCCTCCTGTTGCAAAGGTCCACCTGCAGCTGCTCATTAACTGGCTTGGTTAATATGGCTTATGTCAGTGATTTTCCTCCCCAGGCTAGCCTGCTAAGCCCCTGGGCAGCCTGGGACCCCTGAAGGAGCAGAGCTCTTGCTGTGAACAGCCCTTGTGCTTCAGAGGTGCAGACCCATGCATGAAGCTCAAGTTCAGGTACCCACCTGTGGGTCGGGTAGAGCAGGTTCGTGGCTACTGCCAGCATTGCATGGGGCTTTTGGGGTATGGCAAGTGGGGGAGCCTTGCAGGCCTTTCCCTGAGATTGGCCTCCTCTGGTTTTAAAGGAAAAACTCCACAACTGCATAGGGATAGAAACCTGCCATATTCCAGTGCCAGTATATTCCGTGACGTCTTCTGGGTTTTTGGGGTTTTTTCTTATCGGCTATAGGCAGGATATATGCCAATTCTTTTACACACAGAGACACTCAGGTATTTTTTCAAACCAGCTGAACGTGACTGAGGAAAAAAAAGCAAAACTATGAATTTATTTTAAAATCTGTGAGATTCTGTTTTAAAACAAGGGAAGAAGCAGAAAGTTGACGAGAGAATCAAATATTTATGTACTTCAAAAGCAAAGCAATATAATTTCAGTGACACTGTTGCTAAACGACTGTTCATCCCCCACCTTGATTGGCAGAAAAAACAGGTTTGTGTCATTTTGAAGTGGCTCCTTATCCGTGTAACTTCTCCTTTGCAGTCAGGGCTCTGGCAGCTCCCTTCAGAGGCCTCTGTGGGGAAGAAGGGAAGAAGATTACAGGGACACAAAAATATCAGCCATTAATTCAATTGTTTCCTTTGCTTGTTCTACTGGTGTCGCTGATGGTATTTGTTACATATTCTGCTGCCGGTACAACTGTGTGTGAGTTCTGTTAGCTCAGTTCAAAGAAACCCAAATTCTAGTTGCTTACAAACAGGGAGATGGTAGGGAGCCTTAGGAAGGTGGAGACATGGGATTCATAATGTAAACATCAGTTTGTGATAGTCCTTTTCAAGCTGTCTGCTGCCCCATAATCCTGGAAACGCTCGCAGCGATCGATTTACCTGGGTGCGAAGCAGCAGCCCCCCAGGGAATCTGGCGAAGGCATTTGGGTCTGCGTCCTGATGGTAGCGTGATGTCGTGCTGAAAGGAGACAGGGATGGGGGGGAAAGGTGGTTGTCCCCGAGGGGCATCGCTCGCAGGAGCGCGCTACCAGTCCGGGAAGCTTGAAGAAACGTTTACTATTACTGCCTGCTCGTTCTCTGCGGAAACTGTCAGCTGAGGGGATGCATTGATTTACGGGCAATACGCTTAAGCATTTCCACAGAGGCTTTATTGGGCCTCTGCCTATAGAAATGGATTGGGTTGGAAAGATCCCAGCAGCGGCTGGGCATATGCTGGGCTGGGAGTGTCAAAAAAAGAAATAAGGAGGAGAATAAATCGGGGGGGGAGTAGCTAATCATATTTGATAAATACTTGAAAATATAACTAAGTGGGAAGACCAGGATGTTATCCTGGGCATTTGGGGTGGGGTGTAGGGGTAGTCTTTAACAGCGCCAAACTTCATAAAAAGCTAACAATTTTTCTGGGCACATTAGGTGTCATCTAACCTGAGGTCCCAAATGGCTCAGTCCCAGCATTTACTGGCTTTCTTACCCAATCCAAGCGGGGAACGTGGGGCACAGGGGATCTTCCCACAATGCTGTACATAAAGTATCTAAGTCATATGTGATGCCAGCGGCTTCAGTTCTTCCACTTGACTAGCCTGAAACACGTTCAGCATTTCCTTTCATTTCAGCTTGGCTACTGCAGGCTGCTCTTCCCTTCTCACAGCGGCGTCACTAATCCTTCATCCTGTTGCCTCTCCTCTCCCCGCTTCGGGGATGGCTGCGCCTTCAGCAGCGCTAGGCTCCCTTAGCGTGGTGTTCGTGGGGGTCACAAGCAACGCGGCGAGCGGAGCAGCGTGGGCTCTAGAGTAAACGTGGCATCTCGGCTAGGTTAAAACTGGGGCTGGTAAGCCTGCTCACAGGTACCTGCATTTATTAACAACTCTGTCGATGCTCTCGTAGCCTTCCACCTTCGCTTGGGGCTGGAGGAGAGTGGCTCTGCTACTTCATCCATAGGTTCATGCTCTTGAGGCTGCGTTTCTGTGGGTGGTATGATGATGGTGGCCCTGCATACGGAGCGGTGGCCACAGCACAGCTAGGAGTACCCCATGGATTTTGGGGTGGAAAAGCGACAGAGAGAAGGTGGGCAGTGAGGAGTTCAGCTGTCGGGGAGTGTCATGCGACCGTTCCTTGAGGTCTGTGTTGTCATGTCCTTCGCTAGAGAGGATACCCCAGATTAACGCCCTCATGATTGTCTTCTAATATGGTAGCTATTGTTTGAATCTCAGCCAGTTCTGTGGCCCTCACACCGCCCTATTCCCTTTTTCCTCATTATTGTCCCCTGGCTTCATTGTGATAGGGTTTGCAGAACAGCTATTAATGCTAGAGCTTTTAAACGATGGCTCTTTTCTTTAGCTGCTGACTCCATCTCTGCATTGTTCTGCTAAACTGCTGGATGAATGCGCCAGAGCGCTCTGTCACAGAAAGCCTACCTCCTTATTATATCTCTTTTGGAAGGACAGTAGTTCTGTAATGCTGTGAATAGGAGTAAATATATACACACTGAATGGAACTGAACCTCTCGGTCCTTTGCAGGGCTTAGAGTTTGTGAGCACCTCTACACACTCAGAATTGAGCATTAAGCATCTTTAGAGGCATATTTTTCTTCTTATCTTTCCAAGCCTGCTCAGCTCTTTAAGATGGTCTGGAGATACCTTTAAAGAAAAGAAAATAGAGTCTCAAATCAGCAATGGCATCTCTGGAGAGGAGAGTGATTAATACATAGTAATACAAAACATCGGGATAATCAGGGGGTTCTCATTTCTATAGCTTTTTTTTTTCCTGTGTAAATCACCTAAAAAAAAATCATATCTTGAAACAACACTGATGGTGAACTGCCTCCTCCGGGATGGATGGATGGATGGCAGCAGCTTACCGGCACAAAGCAAGCTGGATAGTGCTGTGAGAGGGGAGGATGCTTGGGGCAGGATTTGTAAGATACTGACCAAATCGTTCAGAGGGCATCATGCGGTATGTAGCTGTTCCCAGCAAAAAGAGACAGAAGCGCTATCTTTTTCTAAGGTTAGCAGCACAGAGAATGTTCTGGATTTAAACTGCATGTTAAGGCGCTCTCAGTGTAGTCTGAATACATAGAAAGGAATTTATCATCTTCAGAGAGAGGGAGAATGGTCTTACAGTGGTAAAAATTTGATCCCACAGCTCTAAACTAGAAGTGATGATTAGAAAATATCAATAGAAAATTTTCCTTTTGGGAGACATTGTATCAGCAAAATCGATGACTTTTGAAGTCAAGTTGATGTTGACAAAATTCACATTGGAACAGAGTGGAAAATTGTGATGTTTTCTGATGGGGGGGTGTTGCTGCTTGATTATACATTTATGGTACAAAGTACTTCATTCTCACTCAAAAATTTAACCTTGTTTTCATTTCTGAAGATGGAACACTTAAACTGGCCCAAATAAGTTTTTCCTTCAGCATGATTTAGGGAAGATTTTGGAAGTTTTAAATACTGCATGGGGGGGAAAAAAAAAAGCTTTTCCCTACTAGTTTTACTGAACACACCTAGATTCCTGTGCCACCTGGTTCTTCTGTAGGTGTTTTATCTGAGCTGTTATCAGCTGAATCTCCTTGTTACCTGGCCTTCCACACTGCTGTCTGCTTAGATTTCGGGTGCTGGCACAGATTCCTCTTTAGCATGTATTTGCTGAGAGCTTGGCACAGATTCCTGTTCTCCCTTCTTTGGCAGTGTTTTTCCCCATGACTATAGCATGGTGCTTATTTGGTGAAGCTGGACATCCTATCTCATGTAGTGTTTTTCCACCTGAGGATTGCTGTACGCTTAGCAAACATCAATTAAATTAATCCTCACACAGTCATTATGACATAGGTGTTATAATCTGAATTTTACAGAAGTGGATATTGGTGTGTGCTTAGAGGGGAAGAGGAAGGAAGAACAAAATACAAAGAGGTGATGCAATTTGTCCAAGGTCATGCAGTGACAGTTGGGAATTGCTTTAATTTCATATTTTCCTCCATCTGTGCAGCCTTCTCCCTCTGTTTTGGTACCTGCTGAGGACATGAGTTCTGAGGGTCTGTCTTCCCGCTTTTAAGACTCAGATCCAGCAAAGCAGCAGAGGACAAAGCTTTAGCTTTGGAGAGCATGTAGTCCCATTTGGGGTACTCACACTTGAGAGCTCGGTGTGCGATTGTACGGTGCTGGTCGAGGCGTTGGGAGTGAAAGGTTTCTCTTGCCCATCCTGCACAGAAGAGGGGTCTGCTTTAGGAGGATGTTAGCAAGAGAGAGGCTAGTGTTCGCTTCCAAGGAAAGGCAGTGCCTTGATGTGTGGGGGCATCGGTCGGTTGTGCAGGGCGGTCTCAAACTCTTAGCCCCATCGTTTGAAGTGTCTTGGCTTTTTTCATTTCTCCGCCAGCAGGTCTTGCTGCTGCAGTGTGAGTAGTGGTCTTTTATTTCCCTTTACCAGTTGGTTTATGTTTTCACACAGGAAAATTGGTCAGAGCACAGGGGAAGAGTCTGCATTGTCATGATTGTCCATACCTGGGTGGCAGAGAGCAATTCAGGAAACGGAGCAGGAAGCAATGCTCATGGTTAATGTGGCTTGAGGGAGGAAGAGGAGGTATGCAACACAGTGGATGTCCAATACCTGCTGCAGGCCTTGCCAGAGCCTGCTCCTTTGCACTCGAGCAGTTTCAGCAGATCTCCTTGCACTCCTTATAAAGCAGAAGGAGAGGAGAATGAACTGTGCTTGTCTTCTTCTGAGCACTTTTTTTTATTTCATTATGAACTGATTTGACAACTTAGTTATTCAATGACCTGCCACCCTCTTTCTCCAACCCGGTTTCCAGGGAAGAAGAATATTTTTTTCCACTGAACCATGGCTTCAAATGGCTACTCCGTTTCTCTATTGCAAGAGAAAGACAAAAAAACATCTTAGAGACAAATACAGGAACCCCCCTGCTGCCACTCAGTGATTCTCAACTGCAAAGGTCAATCTCCTCTGCTTTGAAGGATGGTGTCAGCTCTGGAGTGGGCAGAAGTTCAGTGTCTGGCCTCCCTGTTGACACATTTAAAGATTTCACTCACATGTCTCTTCTCCTGAAATACTTTTAAGAGACCCTTTTGAAAAAGCTGCAGCCATGAAGCAGTGCCCCCGCTGCTCTGCTTCAGCTTGTTACCAAACCAACACGCATTATTAGCAGACAGTCCCCTGTAACCTTGCAGCGTTCTTAAGAATTGCACCCTTTTCCTATGCGCTTTGAAGCTCTTTAATCTTTTTCTAGCAAATAAAGTGATGCGACAATGGAAATAGGTTTGTTAAAATAATAACCCAGGGCCCTGAGGCTGGAGGGGAAAAAAAAAAAAATACATATATATATATATAACTTACCTGATCCAAACTCCCAGGGGCAACACCCTCTGAATTTGCTGATGGATGCATCTATACAAAACCTGTACTGTCTGGAGTTGGCCAAAAGATGGTTTTGTCACTGTTGATGAACTTCTGGGGTTTGGTTTGGGTTGTTTTCCCAAAGAGGATTTCAGAGAAAGGGGAAAAGACCTCCCATGATTAAAACGTTTTATTCAGATTTTCCTTTTCAGCAAAATAAAGGCTTCTCCCCCTTCCAAAATATTTTGTTTGGAAGTGAAGAATGGAAGTCATCTTGTACATAATGAAGATGCAGTAGATTATGGAAGTTGGAGTATGATTGCATACTTCTAGGTGTTTGATTTTTCAATTTAAATACCAATTATTTTCTGTGGAACACATCTGATGAGTCAGTCTCCAACTTCCATTGAAAAATAGTTTTGACAAAAAAAATCTTTAGGGGGGAAAAAATTCATTAACTCTCTTTGCTTTTTTTTCTCCATTGTCCTTTAAAAACATAATTATTTCAATACAAGCAGCAGAAAGAGGACAACTTTGCGGCCATGAATATAAATTTCAAATGGGAACCTTAATAATTTTTTTTGTCTTGAAAATTACCAGATGAGTTTTTGAACTTGCTTCCTTTGACTCAGCTCAGAGCATGAGGTCTTCCCAGTTAACAGGGACTTTGATGCAGTCATACCTGTGAAGTCATACCCAGTAATAGACCTGGGGTGCTGTAGAGCATGGGAGGTGGAAAGATGGCAAAAATGCCTCAGGTCTAAAACAAAACTTTGAGAAATTCCTCAGGTGTTCAAGGGGATACTGCTTTTAGCTTCTCTCTCTCTCAGTTTTCCCGTGTGTAAAATACAGTTGATAATTAGGCCTAATAGAATCATTTGGGTTGTACAATTAATTAAAAAATTTTATCTGCTTCTGTTTGCAAAACAACTCCAAGAGGATTTTGAATTTTTCAAATGTATTTGCTACTTCCAATTATTCAAGTCAAATGACTCAAAAACTGAATCATTTCTGCAAACAATTGCTGGGCTGTAAGTTTACTTCTAAGATGTTCTTTCTGAGTTTTCCATGCTTGCAGAATAGGGAAGTGTAGCCAGAACTTGATTTTTGCCCCACGTACAGGTTCGTTCTGCTCCTGTTGTTTGTTGTGGAGTTCTGGCTTTGGGGGTTTTGATTGCTTTTGCTTTTTGTGTTTTTTTTTCCCCACTGCTGTTTTTAAAGATCTGCAATATTACACTTCCTTGGAGGAACATTTTTATTCCAGCTGGCTTTTTGTGGGGGTACATGTTTACTTTATACTTTTTTTTGCATTAAGATAGTCTGAATTAAAATTAGGTGGTAAGGTATCTCTTTTTGTCTCTGACTATTCTTGCCAGGAAACGAATTTTCTTAAGACACCAGAAAGCACTGGTTAGTGAGTTGCCAGCATCTTTCTGCCTGATCAGTAAGTGCCAAGTCCCCCCGTTATTCCGCATGTCCTCGGGATGCTGGTCGGCGGGCTCACGGACAGGGGCTTACTTCCGTGGTGGGAAGCAAACTGGCTTACAACCTGGAAACAGAGCTCCTTGCTAGAGTTTCCCCCTTCATTTTAGCAGTTTAATTAAAATAAATAAATTTAAAATGCCTAAGTCAGGCTTGTGCTGCCGATGCGTAGCTTAACATTTGGGTGATCACCCCAACCACGGGGAGGCTTGGTCTCGGAGAGCTGCTGTTCCTGTTCTTTGCTGGGGTGTGCTCGCGTGCCTTTCGTAAGCCAACTCTCTCGTGTACAACTTCGCAGTTCATTTCCTGCAAACCCTTCGCGGCAGTAAAATTTGATTGCTTGAAACTCCGTGGGAAATGACAGCACCAGGGTGCAACTGAAATGAATCGATTCATACAGTCAGTCAGAGGAGTATTTGTGGAGAGTTTTCTGTGTCTTACTTGCTCACCTCTCGCGAAGGTATTTACTGCACCTATGTCCCAAGGGTGTGATGAGACTTAATTTAATAAAAGCTTGTGAAGTACTTTGGAGAGGAAAAGAGGTAAGTGTTGTATGTTGTTATTTCATTTTAATGTGCCTTTGAGCTTCGCTATTCTACCTGGGCTCTCAGATAGCAGTGCTAGTAAAGCCTGTCCCCTGTGTTTCCAGATCTGAAGGAGTAGTTTATTTTCAGTATAACAAAAATTTCCAGGATATTACCTAAACATGGTCCACAGCCTTCTTTAACCAGCTTGGTTTTGCTCTTTGGGAGCACAAGACCATCAAAGCCTCAGGCAAACACTGAAGGAGGAGCTCCAAAACCTGTGAGCCTTCTCAGCCTGCATTTTACAAGCGTGCCTATGTTGCACAGCAGAATAACATGACACAAAGATGCCACCGTGCAGGGAGGCTCGTTCGATCTTGGAAACCAGATGATAAAGCTGATAAACCCTACCTCTCAGCAGGCCTTGGGCTTGAGCACAGGCCTATCCTAACTCCGTAGTACTTCGTGCACACCACAGCCAGCTCAGGTGGTGCTGGGAATGGTATTTGTACCAGGCTCCATCTGTCTGCTCTGACTGTGTCCTCGGTGCTCTGCAAGTGGGAGAATTTTTTCTGCGCAGCGTCATGGTTTGGCAGCTATCCCCTTCCAGGCGTGCTATATCCTGCCTTCTGCAACAGCCCACCATTACCTGGATGCAACTATTGCTGAGTTTTTCAGTGGTTTTATGTATTTCTCAGCACATACAATATATGAAAGCTCTTAGTCATGTTTCACAAAAAGAGAGACTTTGAGGCACAGGCATATAAATCTCTTTATGGTCACAAGGAAGCTAGAAAAGAGGCAGATTCCCTTAACTCCTAGAATGAGGTTCAGCTCCGGATTAAAATGTCTAAATGTTCTTCCTGTAGGTATCTACATGTGAGTTGGTGTCTAAACACCCACTATAACTGATAGAGATTCAGTGCAGTCTGTTGAGGCTAGGAACTTAATTCAACTCATTCTAGAGCAGACATCTCCTGATCAGCTGTATTAACCTTTTGACTTTACTGCCTGTAAGGACTGAGTCTCCATTAGCTGCAGTGGGAAGTTAGACCACGCAGAACCTACCCGTGGGAGATTCAATCTCAGACTGAATTCCACTTCAGCCAGCATCCCCCTCACAGGGCAGCTATGACTAAAATGCTCTGCAGAAGGAATTTTAAGGAGTCAGGAGATAATCCCAAAGTGGAGCTTCAAGCCCAGGGCATCAGACTGGGGGACCAAGGAGTCTTGGAGAACCATATTTTATATGAGTCAGAGAAGACATATTATCCTTTACAAAACAGGACCACTTGTGTCTCTCTCACACTATAACAAAGGAAAATAAAACCCAGATATGCATTTGACATCCACAAGGAGAAGAATGGGAGTGACAAATATGAAAGAAGGAAGCAGACACGTGCAAGCATTAGAGGATTTGTGTTTCAGTCATAAAACATATTTGTCCCTTCTTTCTTTCCCACCCTTCTCTCTACCCTCTTCTGGCATGCAGTGGAGAAATAACAGCTGGTTTAATGATGTTGACGGACTCCTGTCTTCTGCTTTGTAAACCTGTTTTCTATACTAATGTATGGGGGCTGTAGGGCACAGCAAGAACAAGATTGAAGTTTCATTACTATATCCCCTTAAGCAAGTGTTTGGAATGACTAGCTCACCCAGCTGTCTGGATCCCTTCTGGGTGAGGGTGCCAGGGCAAGAGTTTAGCAATCAGCTCATATGGGGAGAAAAAAGAGGAAAAGAAGAGAAAGTAGAGATGGGGGGGGGGGGGGGGGCGGCGCAAGATGGAATTGGATGCTTTTCATGTATTTATTATCTCTTGTGCTTGATTCAATTTTTGCAATATAGGAAATGCATTTAGGAGGTTATAGAATTGCACAATTCTGTGTGAAATACATAAGACGTTCCTTTTAAAGGCGATTTCTAAATGTCATGGCAAAGTACTTTGCTTTCAGGCTACATTTGTATTGCCAGGGTCTACTAGTAATGCTGTAGCTTGGTCTACAGTGGTTCCCACCTAGCTTTCCAGTGTCGGTCCTTGTGTTGTGAAAGAGCTGCATGATCCCCTTTATCTCAGAAGGGGATCCAAAACATATAATCTACCTGCTCAGCACCCTTCTCCAGCTAGTCCTTATAGCCTCTTTCTTTTTGCAACAATTTGTTAAGGACAGTTATAATCTGGTGGGATTGTTTACAGTGACTTCAAGAGCTGCAAGCTGTAGCCAAGGAGGTCTGGGATGGAAGAGAGGGAAAAGAAATCCCAGCAGCACTGGTAAGCAGCACAGGCAATAAGCTTAGACATGAAAGGAGTTGGTGAAAAAGTTGGGGTGGTAAGCGAGGAGCATGTAGAACAGGACGATTTGTCTCTTTAGGTATTGTTTGTATCCCTTGAAAACTCAAGCAAGCCCTGATATGTCAAATATGTCTGCTTCACATTTTCTTTCTAAATGAAAGCAAAAAGCTGCAACACTTCCATCAAAAAATATTAGAAAAAATAATAAAAATCTGAACACAGTAAGCAACGGAGTACCAAACTCAATACCTGCTTGTAACTTTCTCAGACAGTTCCCTCTGGGCTGATATTTTTCACGCTTGAAGTAAAGAAGCATGTATATAGAATACACATGCACAGTGCTACTGTAATGGGAAGTTCTGTCAGAATTTCAGTGACAGAGTTTTATGTAGTCTTGGTGGTGCTAGTTTTTTGTTTCTTGAACCAGGCAAATAGTTTTCAGTTGCATCTGTTGTACTGAGATGACATAAAATTCTGATTTAATTGTCAGCTCCTGAACATACGCTCTCGCTGAGTCTGCTTAGAGGGATCTGGGGTCTGTTTCTGGCTAACTAGGAATGTATACAGGCTTAAAAAAGGCAGTTGGTGCCTGCATATGCAGCATGGGATCCCCTCGACTCCTGAGGATGTTGCACACACGCCCACGCAAACACACACCCTCTCAACTAGGGTCCTTTGACAGTCAGGACAGGTTGCTCCCTGGAAATGTTTTACTAAGACCAAGAGCTTAAAAGCAAAAGTGTTTGGAGCACCTCTCCTGCCTGATCAGGAATCAACCGCTCTGCACTATGACCTCTGCAGAGTTTTGAAACCTTGCTACGAATGAGTGCACCCCAGGAGGAGGGGGCTGCCTCCATTGTTGGTGCCAATCTTACGATTTAATGCCTGCATGTACGTGGTAGAGGGGCTGAGCATACCAGCTTCTCTGGGTGGGAAGGACTTTGCCTTTGCAGTCATACAGCACAGTTTTCCTCCTGTCTCTATCTTTCCTTATAAGTGTACGGTGCTCAAGGCTTTAATCCTATGTGGCCCGTGCCGCCTTAATGGCTACCAAGGTGGTTGAGCTTCTGGTTTTGCTTCCTTGCAATTTTAATGTATTGTTTTATTCTTTAATCCCCTCTAAGGCTCTGTGAGGCATTGAAATAATCTTTCTTTCTGGCATCCCCTTTTTTCCATTCTCTCTTCCTTAGTCTTTCATGCTCTGCACTCCATCCACCCGACCAGGAGTTGCAGTCCGATAGCCTTGTTTGTTTTCCCTGTATTGCAGCGGAGAATTTGATTGATTGCACTAAGGCAGGTTTTGAAATGGATATTTCAACAACTCTGCTGGTTGTCACAATACTAAAGTACAAATGTGTGTACGTTGTACCTGTCTCCCAAGTGTACCTGGAAAAAGAAAATATATATTGAATAACAAAATCAAATAGAAATGCATTTAGTAATAACAAAACCAGAGTAAACATCCTCAGTGTGTCATTTTCCTTAAAGGAGAGCTTTTGCAATTTAACTACATAAACATGTACATAAATAATAGTATGAGAAGAGACAGTGTTATTTTCTTTTGTGTAATGCACACTATCTGGTCTGCTGTTAGGGATCTGACTTCATGCCTCTGGCTTCCGTGATTTTGTGAAGTACCACCAAGTTATACACTTATGTTCTAAGATTCCTTTACCTACTGCTGGTATCTTAGATTTTACAATGTAAAAGTACTCTGTAAATCTCCAGTATTTCCCTCGGCTGATGCTCTTGGTGGGGAGGTTTACAATGTGTGTTTTGCAGGGTGTGCACCATAAAGCTAGGCGCAGCACTTTTGCGTTTCGCTCCCCTAAAGCGGAATTCGGGACAAGCTTTATAGCTGGCCATGCAACGGTACGCTTCATGCGCTTCCCTCGTTGGCACCTCTCTGATGGTCTTGTCTTAATTCAGAGACCGGTCCCTTGCACAAGCAGTCCGAGCTTCACGGCATTTTTCACAGAAGTAAGTACTGCTTCCCCGAAGACGCTGTTTTGAGCTGGGGTCTTTTGAAGCTTTTTAGGGCAAAAATTAATGGTAAGTTCTAGACCCCCAGAGCAGACTGAGGAACTGCTGTGCTCTTTCTTTTAAACCAAGCACAGAGAAGGCTCTGCTGGCAATGCCTCCCTCCCAGGAGCCAACGGGTGGGTGCTGATGGTGGCACCACCAGGGAGGCAGCCGGGACCGCGGGCAGAGGGAGAGGAGCTTGAGCAGCGGTCGCTGCGTGTCTGCATCCCCTCGCAGCCCCAGGTTTTGCAGCAGCTGTGCCGGCCCCGGGGCAGCAAGGCAGGGCAATGCCGCGGCCGAGCGCTGCAAAATGTCCAGAGTCCCTGAGTGTTGTGAGTGCAGGCTGCTCCTCCCTGCTCGTTTCCCTGTCTGTTCAGCTTTCCATCCTTTTTCTGTTTTGTTTATGTTCAGGCACACCTGTAGTTTCTATACAAGCAATAAGATAACAGCTGGGGCTGCTATATTAGAGTTGCAAACACTGCAGGGAAATAATGGATTTCAAACCACAACACTTTTTTTCCATTAAAATAACAATAACAAAAAGAAGACAGGGAGTTTTCTAAACATATTGTATCTTTCCATCCTCTGCCTTGCCCTCTTTAGTGCTGAGTTGAAGTAACACAGTTAGTTGAAGATTTAGAGCCCGTGACATCCCTGGTTTTGCTTGGGGATTCAGCCCTTGTTTCAGAAGATAGGACTGCCATTTTAACAGTAACACAATGTGTTCCCTAGTGCTTACAAAGCCGTGCAAAGCTCCAGGTTTTTTGCTTTGAGGCCCCAGTCCATGGAAACATGTAAGTACCTGCATAGTTTTAAGGAGTTGAGTTGTCCCATTTCCTTCTGTGAGACTACCTATCATGCTTAAACAGTGGAAGGTGAGGGTACAAGGGACTTGCCAACTGCAGCAGTTCAAAGATGGAATAAGGAGGGGTATGCCAGCATTACGTGCATGTGTACATAACTGGCTGCTTAAGCAATTAACATAGCTACTGTAAATATAACCGGATTCTTAAAATTACGAATTTGCAAGCAGTCCCAATGTGCTCTGCCATCCACTGTTGTTCAGAGGGAGAGGGATGCTTTGGGACCTCCTCTGCGTCACCAGATTGTGAAAATACAGCTTCCTGGTGGATTTTGAAATACGTATAATTTCTATTTCTGACCCTTATTTATTTCTTTAGAAAGAGGAAAGGGGGTTCATTATTCATTGCTTTTTGTAATTTGATGCTGTTTGTTTATTGACTTATTTATAAAGCACCTCCGGCATGTGTGGCACTTTACAGGCAAATAATATTGACAGGTCTTTCTCTCCTGCAGGCTTGAGTGCTCAGTTTTGCCTATTTCCCACCGGCTTGCAGTGCAGCAGCACCATGATGCTCTGACCTGGCAGGGACATTGCCTCAGGAAGGCACGACGGATTTTGGAACTCCGTAGTACAGGTGTATGAGCAGGCACTGAAAGAGGGAAGATAGATCCGCTGCTGTACCCTCTGGGGTCAGAACTGAAAGGAAAGGCAGAGTCCTTGAACTTCAGTTTCCGGAATACTTCCCCCCGCTCTACCATTCAGATTACACTTGTTTGAAGAGAAGCTGCTGACACGGTTGTAGTCCCCAGTCCCTCTGCCTCTATTACTCTTTGCAGACCCTGGAAGTTGGTTATAATATGGTCGGGATGCAGCTGAGAGCAGATCTCCACTGCATAGATGCTCAGCAGGGGGCAAGATGTGTCCTAAAGAGCTTGCAATCTGGGTATCTACTGCAGATGAAGGAGGGAAGATGATCACCACAGGATTTGGAGATGGCTTCTGTCTTGCAGGTGCCCTCAGAAAGGGAAGGTGCCTTCCTCATGCCCTTTCTCCCCTAAAATTGCTCCGATGTCAGTCCCTTTGAACTGGTAAGATGGGATGGGGGGCTCAGAGAATACCAAAGTTGTCTCTTAGCCATGTTATCTCTAACCGCTGAGCGCACTCTCTCTTGTTTGTTGCTTCTCCACTGCTCAGCTTGCTTACTGTACTTACAGTTTACCTGCCCCTCCTACCTGCTTGCTTGCCTTTCTCAGAAGGTTAGCACTTAACCTCACTGTTAGTCTTGTTACCCACAGTATTAAAAATGAGCTTTCCTCAGCCCAAAGAATTTGAATGTGAAGGTTTTGATGCTGTGATGTTTCACTTTGGAGAATGTCTTTAGTTTGCCATTGATAACGGGCCAAGCCACCATCAGCGCGTGACAGCATTGAGCAAGAGACGGAAAGGAGAGCAAGAAAACTGCTGCCTTAATGGGGTTTGGAGCCACTGACAATCTCCAGAGTGTAATGTCTTAGATCCACACTTCATCACTTCCCAAAAAAACAGAGAAAGGAGGAAAAGGGCTCGGGAGCCAAGACACTGGCTTTGCTAGCTTGTCTTCACTTTCCTCCTCTGCCCCCCTCCCTCCCTTTCCCAATCTGCCTTCAATCTCTAATGGAGAAACCTACAGCTCCAGAACTAATACTTTCCCACATTGCATTAATCCTAATTGACTTGGATATAAGTTCCTCCTCCTCCTATCTTCAGCATGGCATTACCACCTGCCCCCTGGGAACCCGCAGCCGCCTTCGCTCGCTGACTCTTACTGGCAGCTTTTGCACAGGAGAGAGCATCTTTCCAGTGGGCTGCATAGGATGGAGCTGGAAGGACATGGGCAGTGACCTTGCTGGAGAGCTCAGGACACAGACTATGAGAAGCTGCTGTTAGGGGTCAGGTTTGCTCTGGGAGAACCTGGGGTTGCGAGTTGGTTGGGTCAGCATCCCCTTCCATTTGGGAGTGGGTGACGCTCGCAAGGCCCTACTGGGTCTTTTGCAAGAATGGATATTTATCAGGGCTTAGGAGGGCGTGGCGAGAGGTGCAGTACAGAAATTAGCTTGTATGTTGAGACTGAACGAGCCAGAGCCGCAGCACAAAACAGACAAGAATTGTTGTGGCTGATTTACGTTGTGTCTTTATCAGTTAGTCCAGGCATCTTGCCGTCCTCCTATCTGTCTACCTGTCACTCCCCAGTCAACTTATGACTTCTTTCTAATTCCCTTTATCCGTCCTCTTCTTCATTCCTGTCTGCATTCCACTCTCTTCCAGCTCCTTTCTTATCACTAGTGTAGCTAGGATTAATTAACCCTTTCTTTTTGCAAATGGAGAAACTGAGGAAAAAAAAAAAAAGAATTAATTGACTCAGAGTTACTGAGTATCTGGACCTCCTGCATCCCATGTCCTAAATGCCACATCTGGCAGCAAACTTGATCAGTACTGGTTTTCCACACCATTCCAGTGGTTCAGCTGGGAAAAGCAGCAATCTTTCCTTGTTACTTCTCAACTCCATCTGGTCCTTTGTGGTCAGAATGGTGGCCAGACACACACCAGATCCTGGGAGGAGCAAAGAAAGATACTGGAGGGAGGGATGGAGAGAACAGGAAATCAGGTGAAAGGAGATGCATACAGGGAAAGGAGAAAAGATGATGATAATAGTATAATGAAAAAGGAATGGAGGAGGAGAAAAAAAGAAGGGTCCCCAGACTGGGGCAGCTGCAGCTTGCAGTGGGGAAAAAGGGGAACTGCAGCCAACAGACTTTAGCTTCATTTGTGCAGTAAGGGGGAGGACACAGTGTGTGTTTGGGTGCGTGTGTTGGGGGGTTGTAACTGCAGGGAGATTTTGTGCAGCCTAAATTGCCTGAGATACTGGAGAAGCCAGTGCCTGTGCGCTCTCTTCTGTATCTGCAGATCTAAGTAATATTTTTTTTGCCACTGTGCTGGGATTTGATCTCCAGCAATAAGACAGAGAACACAGGGGAGCAAAGGGGGATTAGTGCAAGAGCCTTTCTTGCCTCTGTCTCTTCTTCTGCTCTGATTGTTTTGCCTTCTTGATGCTGTATCTTTCCCACCAGTGGCTCTTGGTTCCCTCTCTTATGTGGTAGTATCCTTCTTAGATCATCCTAGTCTGGGTATTTTTCTTTCTGGAGCACTCCTCCCAAAAGGTGTACCCTGGAGGACAAGTATCCAATTTTCATTGTCCATCTACCTCCCAAGCCAGTATGCCGGTGGTTAGCTTTGTTCTTCTGTGAGCTCAGTTGGCCCACGGCAGGAACGGGAGCTGGTGACAACATTTCTTGTCTTTTCCTATTCCCCAGACTCCTGCAGCTATGGAAAGGCAGAGAGTTTTTTTCTTTCTTGTAATAAGCTGATTGGCCTCTAAAGAGTCTTGACCTTCCCCTTGCCAAATACCCTTCACAACATTTTTGTGTGCTCAACTTCTTTCCCAGGATTCCCCCACTGCCTGCAGCAATGGCTGGCCCTAGCTGGAGGTCCGGCAGGTAGGAGAGTGAAAATGTGATCCCTGTGAGGCCCTGGCTCCCAGATGAGTTCCAAGAATTTCATTTTCCTCACAAAAGATGCGTGCATAGCTTAGAAGATACGGGTTAACTACCCTTGTCTATTGGAAGTCGCTAGAGGCTCAATTTGTTTCATGGTCTTCATTAAACCATACTAATAGCGGTGTAATTTATCTAGGAGGAAGCAGATGATGTATAAGTCAGAAGACCATGCAAAGATCCTTAACACATTTGGTTTGTTTTTTTTTAAAGGCTAAACTTTTGTGGGCACCTTGAGTTTACCCCACAAATGTGGATATGTCAAGTCTTAATCCCGTATTCTGATGCGAGGGATCGTGTTGTGCTATGAGGAACTACAACCTTTCTCTGAAGAGGACCACACCAATACCTTGCCTCTCCTGCTCCTCTGCTTTCTCCACATCTGGCAACTTTAGCTAGGTTGCCTGTTTTGTTATTTGCACCTCAAAATCTACCCCTGTGTGTTCAGAGGCAGCATGAGAATTCATTGTTATCTGATAAAAGATATCAAAAGGGGTTGTTTGTTGAGGGGTTGGCCTGCTTGGTGTTTTGTTGTTGTTGTTGTTTGCGGGTTTTTTAATCTGCTGAAGTCTGGATTGCACTACAGGAAATATCTTTGCCTGGAGGCCCCTCACAGGGCTTTGGAGAGGCCATGGAGTGCAGCTGAGGTGCTGTGGCTTGCAGACCAAGATCGAGTCCAAATGAGCCCAAGGTTTACCCTACCCTAGGACACCACCAGAGGCTTGCTAGCTGATGAACTGACTCGAAAAAAACTTGAGAAAGACAAATTACTGGCAGCAAGACCATTTGATTAGGAGAATATACGACAAGTGTTCACTTGCAGAAGCCCCACAGGGCAAAGGGCATTGCCCAGGATGTCACATCAGCAGAGGAGCTGGGAACAGGGAGACGTGCTCCTATTCACCTTAACAAGCAACGCTCCCCTTGCAAACCCGGGTAGGAAAAAGAGAGATGTTTGCCACAAACACACCTGCTTCCCCAGACTGGGCCAGGCCTAGCTTTCCTGCCTTATTATTCTGTGTTTTAACTACTATACCACTCTGGCAAAATAAATGAAGAAAGAAATCTGATAGTCCCTAAGGGATCATTAGCTGGTTGTCATGCCCCTCTGAAGACTCTAAACGCCGTTTTCCTCTCTCCAGCTCCTCTATCATGCCATCACTGCAGTTTCTGAACTCTTTTATTGCTCCGGTAAACATTGATCTTGGCATATGAAAGCTGAAGCTGCCTCTCACTACTTTTAACCTCACAAAGCCGCTCGTACCTGCCAACTGCTAGGTGGGAGTGGGGGGAGATGGAAGAAGAGATGGGGGAAGCAAGGCAGAGCCATCACGCTCATTGCGTCCTGTAGGCCTTGTGCGTGGCGTTATTTCTGAAGGGAACAACGGAACTACTTTTTGAAGGGAAAAATTGATTTTTTTTTTTTTTTTTTTTTTTTGTAGTGGAGTTTTTATGAACATTACACATGACGTGAGTGTAGAAGGATCAAGGCTGGCAGACTGGAGTGAGGTGGGGGTACCTGTGTCACCAGGAATCAACAGAGGACTTTAAGTCTATGCAGATCATCCCTGGAGAAACTGGCTGCCTCGTCTTTTAGAGATGCCAGTTTGGCTGAGAGGAGGGGTAAAGCCCCGCAGACGTCTTTTCCTCCACTTTCCAGTCACGGCAACAGGCAGGTGTGGAGAAGGGGCTTTGTGGGCGCTGAGTGCGGAGCCGCAGCTGCCCGCAGAGCTCAGCAGCAGAGCGGGGCACGCGACCTAAGAAGACACGCTTGCCCCAGGCGCAGCTCGGTTCGTTAAGCTGGGTCTTTGCTCCAGCGTGCTCCTGCCAGCCCGCTCTGGGAAGGCAGCCCAGGCTGCTACAGCGGCCGCGGCTTGGATTGCTTCCCCCTGGGTCAGGCCGCTATCAGAGCGTGCAAAGTGTGGGCTTTTTGGGCAGACTCAAAGGAGCAGTGGGGCTACCCCTCTGGTGATGGAGGTACCACACTCAGGTGTGTCTCCTGGTATGCTGAGAATGGGGCTGTGAGAACCAGGACCGAATTCCAGGTAAATCTCTGAAGGCAAGAATGTTTCTGAATGACTAATACTGAGGGACAGTGACCTAGTTGATCTTACTCAATTTTCTGAGCTGTTCACAGTTTCAGCTGCATCCAGCTGGTTAGTGGGGGGTATGGGAGACACTGTTTCATGAATACCCCCGGTAAAAAAAAAAAAGAGCTTTTAATACCTTGTGGTTACAAATGCAACTGTATTACTAAAGGAAATCTTCTGCCTTTTTTCCAGATAAATATCATTATCTGTTGCATGTAGCAGCCTTTCATGTCAGAGGACCTAGATGCCCTTTGTATTTAGATCACAAGTGAATGATTTGAGTGGATGCAGCATCATCCCGAGGGGACATTTATTCACATCACTAAACCATCACAGAATTGGGAACAATTAGGCATGATTGGCTGTCTTAATTGAGGAAAAGCTGAAGGGACTCTAATAACAGGTAGTGTACTGACAGAGCTCTGTGGGGTCCTGAGGACAAACTGTGGCATAAAACTGTGGGGTGGGGGCAAAGCTGGTGTGGGAGCCCCGAGCTGGGGGGGCTGCACGGCAGGAGCTGGTGACCAGTCTGGGATTTTTAATAGTGTGTGGAGAAAAAACTGCTTCAGTGTTGTGTCGGAGGAATGGGAGGGTGGGCTGAGTTGCTTGGAGGGGAAATGGGCACGGATCTTAATTGCCCTGTGTTTAATCCTCATTTCATATTATAAAACTAGCTAAAATCTGAGAGTGAATCCTATTGCCATATAACATATGCATATGTATATTTAACTAGCAAGTCCAAACTCTTAAATTTAAAGTGAAAACCCTGGCAAATACACAGCGTGGATGACAGCAAGGTGAGGCTTCTCCTTGTCCTGGAAGTTTTCTGAGGAACACATCGAAGGTGTCCTCCATGGGCCCAGATAGTGCCACTCCTTGTGTTACACGCTCTGCTGATGACCCCGAGTTGCATCCTGTTACGTTTTCCGTGTAGCAAGCGCAGAAACACCCAGCTTCCATCTAGGTGCTTTCTGCCTGAGATTCAGGAAATGGGAAAGACCAAATATGAGCCTGCCAGAGTAAAAAGGCAGGTGTACGTTGCCCACAAACACTGTTTTCTGGGTAGATCCCTGCAGAGTCGTGCCCCCCGGCCCCACTCCACGGGCTGACTCAAGCAAGCCTTGCTCCCCCAGCCGTGGCCGGCGCTGCGCGCTCCAAGCAGCCCTTGCCCCCCCAGCCGCGGCCGGCGCTGCGCGCTCCCACCTGCCCAGGGCTGGGAGATACAGCTGCCAGTTCCCGTTCTGCAGGCGCTTTAAAGTGAGCTGCCAGCCCCATCGAGGCCAAGGGCAACCCGTCAATACTTTATCAGGAGCTGGGCTGTGCATGCCTAAGTGGAAATGCGATTAGGTGGACAGTGGTGAGAGGGTTTTTTTGGTCTTAAGTACGAGCGAGAGTATTTCTTGAAGTCTTAAAAGCGAGTTCAGAGTTGTGGAGTAGCTAATGCTCGGGTGAGTTTCCCTGCACTCTCCCTCAGTGGGGAAAAAGCTTTGCTTTTCCAGCTGCCAGCTTTCTAAAGATGCTGGTGCAGGGGGTTAGGTTCAGTTCTGGCAGGTGAAATGCATCCCCCGTGGATCTTCCCAGGCGTTGTTTTTCCAAGCTCGCTGTTGGCAGTTTCCCTCTCTGTCATGAAGTCCCAGTAGTTTGCCCAGGATGGGTTCAGTACTGAGGGCTGCTGACATTTTGGACTCTTCTTCAGGAAATGTCTGCTGCAGTGCTGCCGCCGGGGCTCTGGTGCCTTGCTGGGGCACTGCAGGGAAAAGGACAGGGCTGCTGGTGGTGCTGGCCACTTGTCAATCTCAGCAGCGTTCAAGCAGGCAAGTGCAACCTAGTGTGAGCGATGAGTAAATGCATAGGAGGGGGCGTGGGGCAAGGAGAAGAGTGGATTTGCAGTCCTCTGGGATTTGGGATATCTGTACGTGGGAGCTGTAAGCATTGTGCAAGTGTGCTTGTAAGAGGTCTGTCTACCTGGTGTTTTGGCTTGCTGTCCATGATCGTGATACTCGAGCACTTTTTAAAACAGCAGGTTTCAGATATTTGCTGGTTTGTGAGGCTGCTCTTATTTGCATGGACACAGTGCTTCCCTTGGCCACATGCATGCATTTGCATGGGGGAGAAAACAGACGCACACACAAAAAAAAAGTGTGTCCTGGGCACAACGCGTGTGATGCAGTAATGTGGTACTTGCAAGCACTGGTCACGGTCAGAGAGTAGGTGAGGGAAGGAGGAGAAGTGATGGAGGTCAGCTTCCACTACCCACACCCACATTAAGAATCAGCTTCTTGTAAAACGCTTGCTGCTAATGGGACTGCTGGGGGACTGCTCTGTATCAGCAGAGGTGCCAGAAACAGGGTCAGCATTAATATGTAAGTGACCTCCTGAATTAATGTTTACAGTAAGGAGCTGCAGGGGGGCTGATCTTTATCTCGCTTGCAGAAGGAAGCGGAGAAGATGGGGAATGGCGAGGGCCACGGCAAAGCCGCTCATTAAACGGAAAGCTTTCTAAGGCACTGCTTTCCTTTTCAGCTTATTTGCAGGATAAGGATTAGTTTTAATTGTGAGGTTCTGCAGAATGGAAGCGCTTAATAGGCAGAAGGCACTTTGTGCGTGTGTGTGTGCGCGACCGAACGGGGAGGGGAGGGCGGCACAGAGCGTGGCAGGAACGGCTCTGCGGCACACGGAGAGTGCCGTGGAGAAGGGGCGAGCGGGAGCGTGATGCCGGCCGCGCGCAGAAGGCAGGGTCCCAGCTCTGTGTGGGAGGCAGGCGTTGTGGAGAGTAAATCACGGAGTCTGAGGATTGCAGGAGGGGTAGTTAGGGACTGAGATTGGCATGCGGGGACCAGCAGAGGGATTGCAGGGAACAGACGTGCTCCGTGAATTGAACGGTACGCAGGGTGGAAAACATTTGATCATACACTTTCTACAGGGCAGACAGAATACACTGGTAGTGTTGCTCTTCTGAAGATCCCCTTTGGAAGAAATAAGCACACTTACAGGTGCTGACTGAATTCAGCCCCCTCTTGCATGTGTATACGTGCATGTTCGTTCTGTGGGTTGCTCCCATTCCCATTTTTATCCGAGGGCACTGAAGTTACAACTTGTCATGCAGCACATCAGTGGCTGAGCAGTAAAGGGGAATCAGGTGTCCCAGCTCCTGATTCCCCCGGTGGTTCTCGGGCAAAGCTGCTTCCTTTGAGGATGTTGCCACCATACTCCTGAGGAAGACTGACCTCAGTCTCCCTCACTTTTAAATGATGACCTCTGCCTATCTAAAGTCGTCTTTTCCCTGCTGCTCAGCCCCCTCGCAGACAGCGTCCTGGGAGGCGAGTCACAGCGTCAGCAGCTGCTGTCAGAATGAGGTGAGGGAGCTTGGGATTCTGCTGCCGCTCTGTCAGCGGAGGAAGAGAAATTCCCATAGCCAGGAACCTAAAATAGAAGCAGCCAAAATAGGCCAGGAGACTGCACTGCCCAGCCATCACAATCATCTCTTCTGTACCTTTCCCATTACTTTTCAGTCCTCTGCAAAAATACAGCTTACAAGGCAGGCACAGCAGCAGCAGCAAGAATAAATGCTACAGCTTTCCACCTGACTCTACTACAAAATACCAGTGCATGCTACACACATGCAGTCAACAAAGACAGCGAGTTGCATTCCCATCTGCTGCAAATGACTGGGAAAAAAAAAATTACAGATGAACTGTACCTGTCTCTGTGTGTTTGAATTTGGTCTGAAGAGAGACAGCTGGAGACAGGCACGTCCTATGCAAAGCTGATACAATTGCTTATCACTAAAGTGCCTAACGCTTTTCATTATCCAATGTAATTTTCCATTGCTTATCAGTTTGCCAAACTGCATCCATTTGTTTTGAAGTAGTTTGTGCTGAGTATTAGCCCAGGGCTGAATATTTGCGAAAATTTCAGTTTAAAAGTCCAGAGATTAGGAAAACATATGTTGTCTTACTCATTAAAAAAAAAAAAAAGTTTGTGTTTCTGTTTTGAATGAAAATTCAGCATTTATGTGGTTTGGAGAAAAGATTGGAATTTGGCAGGTAAAGTAGCCTTGGTGTCAGGGATTTACCTTTTGCCATCTCAGTTCATATCTACCTGGACATGGCCAAATTGCAAGCTTCTGAAAAATCTCAGTCCATACGTACTCAGCAGAGACTTGTTAGTTTGGCCACTAAATCCTCCATCTGTATCAGTCATGCTCCATCCAGTCTTGCCAACTGCTGAATTATTTGTAATTCTCATACCATTTGGTGTTTTACTTAACTTTCTAGTTTCTGGAAAGAAGTGAATTTTTACTTTCTTTTGAAAATCAAGTAAGTTTGTAGTCCCCAAAGCTGCACAGGCAAGCAGGGAAGTACATACTCTCAAAAAGCAAATCCCATTCCCCATTCAGAATTTAATTCTCTTTTTTTTTTTAAAGTTTTTTTTAAGGTTAAACGTGCGCTGTTGGAGAATAAGACAGTCATAAACTGACTTGTTAATTCAGTTTTGGAACTTATATGTTTGGAAAAGAGTGTCCTTATTTGCAATATAAGGTATTTTGTGTAAGGTGTTCTTTCTGTATAATTTATTATAAAATATTTTAATATCCATGCTTATGTGGAGAGACTGAAGTAAGGCTGGCCAACAGGCTGGGTGTGAAATTTTCTAGTCAGATGGACTCTTGAAAAGATGTGTTATTTGTTTTATGGTACACAGACAGATTTTCAAATTGATGTATTAGTGTGTAAGATGTAACTCAAGGTGGTTGTGAGCAGGAAGTAACCAGGTAAGACCCTTGCCCTTTATTTCGGCACAAATACTTTGAAAACCTTTCAAATGTCTGTTTAATGAACAGAGGGGAAAACAGAAGACACGTGGTTTCTCAAAATGGTATCTCTAGGATGCCCTTAGTGAGGTCTAGCACAAGGCTGGAAACAGATGGTCACGCATCTGAAATGCAGAAAATTGTTAGACTTAATTTGGGGAGCTGGAGAGCAGGATGCAGCAGAGCTAGCTCATCGGTCTGTCAGCCAGAGAGCGAGCGCGGGGCCACAAAACCCTCCTGGTTTCTGAGGAAATGCACTGGGCTATGAGCCAAAGGTGGAGCAATTCTAGGCATACCTGTTCCACGAAATTGGTGTTGCTGTTCTTGTGCCTTTTGTAACCCCTGTTGTTACCCGAGACTTTGCCTCGTGGTTTCCAAGGAGAGCACATCACTGCCTCTCACTTGGAAAGCAGGAGTGGGAAGTTTAAGGCAGAGTACTGTTTGCCAAGCCAACAGCAAGGTTCAGCTCTTCTCCACGTGGTTACGTTACCCTTTTTGGTGGTGCTGCCAACCTTCTTCCAAGCTGGCAGCCCCTTCTTCCTTCTTCCCCCCCATCTGAAGTGCTCATTCCCAGCCTCCTGCACTGAGTGAGTGAGTAATGCATCTTAAAATGTCTGCGTAGGAGCCCATGATCAAACCCAGCCGGCTGTGTCACTAATACTGGGGTTACTGTTTGACTTGGCAGATACGTTGTTTTTTTTAAAGCTGCAGTTTGCTTTCATTCAACCCAAATTTTGCTTCCTTTTGAGGTTTTTGGAACCTGTTCTGAAATAGTGAAGTATTTGCTGTGTATTTGCTCTGTCTCCCATGCTGCAGAGTCCATTCTGATCCACATGCATTGACTTTGCTCCTTTAGAAACGTAGTACAGATGTGTGGGGCTTCTCGTAAGAGCTATTTCTGCAAACCTGCTTTTATGAAGAGTGTGGGTCACCTAGTCCCACAGAAGTAGTTGAGCACTACCTTGCTGGTATAATTCATGAGAAAAGCAACTGTCTTGTTTCTTTCCCCAGCTCAGCCTCAAAAAACATGACCTCATGGGTGAAACAGGGCAGTCCAACGCTTAGAAACTTGTTTATATCGTTAGTTTTTCAAGGATTTTGGGTGAGTCACAGCTGTCAGAGGTCACCTCTAATCTTAGCTTCCATACTTCTGTGCCTGTTTCTCCTCTTCCAAAGAATGAAAAGTACCTTAAGACTTCAAGGCATATGTTACAATGGAAGTCAGTTATGGTTATGAAATAAAATCTTTTGTCTTAACTTGAAAAAAACAACAGCAATTCATTGATTGCTGGAGACATACTCTCCATAGGGGTTGTGATGTTCGTGGCCCTGGGTTGGTATTCCAGCCAAAGCCTGCTCTCATTACCTCTGGAAGCCTGTGGAGAAAGTCTGGCAGTGGTTCATCCCTGTGCTATTGTTGTTCCTGGTGTAACATTTTTAAATTTATCTGGGCTTGCTATGATTCAGAACTCTTTCTCTTGATGAGATGCTGGCCCTTAAGCAAACAATTATATATGCAGATTCTTGTGTTGCTGGCTCAGCCACAGCACTGTTGAGATTGATACCTCAGCCAATTTCCCCGAGACTCAGTGGTGGCTGCCATTATTGGAAAAGACTTAATACCTTGTCCACATGAAAGTAAATCTAGGCTCCTTTGACAATTAGCAGAGGATCAAGGTAAACACCTTTTTTTAATTAGTACAAAGTTTTGCTACAAGTCATCAAACCTACCTTCTTCACTTATTATTACCAACTATGGGATATTAGGAAAACATGGTTATTATTCATTTACGCAGTGAGCGTTAAGATTATGGAGAGCTGTTGACGGGAAACAGGTTATGAAATACTTATGCTCCCTTGTTCAATCTTGATAGTAGTTGAGAAAGGAGGGAGAAGAAAAGCTTTGATTGTTTTTCTTGTCAGGGTGCATCTTTTTTTCTTTCAGGAAAACAGAGACAAAGAGCAAGCTGCTTTTAGGGACTGCAGGATCTTGGAGAACACATTACCTTAGAAAAGCTGAACAATTTCCTGATGATTATAAGAATCACTACAGTTATGCCTGCGGCCTTCTCTTAACTTAGGGATCCTCATACAAGGAACTTCTCTAATGTCTGGCAGTTGAGTATAGCATGCCAATAATAGAATACATACAACTTCAAAAGCAAGGATATTAAAAGTTAGAGCAGTCATAACACTCCATTCCCTATTCTTCGTAATTCCTAGAAATCTTCCAAGCAACCTAGACAGTGCTTTTAACTCCTTCTGGGACAGACAGTCTGCCAACACGTGATTGCCCACAAGGATTAAATGAAATGTGTCAGATCCATCCAGAACTGCCAGTTTCAGGGCACAGGGCAGCATCGTAACTGGGTGAAGGGGGGATGATAAGAAGTCTATCATGGTTTTGTGGAAAGAGGATGCATTTTACTTCACATGTTTTTCACTTTGGACTTGGTTGTAGAGGCTACAAGCAGCCGTGGTATGCAGGACGTGTATGTAACCAAAACGGTTCCTGAGATGCAGTGGTAGCAAATGATGGGATGGTTGTGGATAATCGGAGTGTGGTAGATGATATTTACAGCTAAGGTGGTGTGCTGCGCTTAACTCAAATCTTCAGTGCAAGGGAACGAGTTATCTTTCCTAAGCTGTCTTTAGCAAACAAATCTATATTGTATGACCAAAGGTCTGAGAGGGTAAGCAGCACTGAGTCGAGACTTCTCTTTTGGAAACAGCAGATTAGGAGACAGCCTTTTGATTCCTAAATATACTTATTTCCTGCACTGAGTGAAGTACTTACCTTAGAAGAGCTCTAAACCTAAAACTGAATTTTATTACCAAAAAATAAGTTTTAATAGCTTTTCAATGACGTGTGCTGTTAGTGAGGGATTGACAAAAACAAACAACTTCCACTTTAAAAATCAAGACATTTGAGCATTATACGTGCCAAAGAAAATATAGCTTGCCTGGACAAAAAAAAAGATGTGCAGACAAAAAGACTTTTTGGTTATTATTACTCCTTTTTTTTTCCTCTTGTGCTCTGTGTTTAATTCATTCAGATACTGCTCTTTAATCTCTCTTATTTAAAAGTTATTAAAGTAATGTTTTACTGGTAATTTCCTGTTTAATTTCAGGAAAACTTCTTGAAAACTTCTTGCTGATAGCTTTGAAGCTGTTTGCATGATAGGATGTATAGATGCCAGTGGGGACTAGTGACATGTCATGGGAGGCAAAGTATATATTTGATATAGTTGAAATCTCCACAAACTTGCTAAAAAAAGAGAGCGACTTGCCTCTGTGCTGAGTGCTTTCAGCAGCAAGTTGCTAGCTGAGCACGCTATAGCCCATTGTCCCATGGAGCAGTTAGGTCGAGGTAATTAAAACCAGTATTAAGACTGTAATTGAATTCTGTCCAGGAAAGTATTTCTTACCTTGGAGCTTTTGTAACTGCTGCAGTATTAAGAACCTGCTCTTACTTTTGTTTATCAGGCAGGATTTAAGGGATCAGTTGGTACAAGTCTTTGGCTGTTTATCCAAATGTCACAGCCTCCTATTGAGTAGGACAAAGGGGCTCCTCTGACCTTACTGCAAACAAATGTGCTTATGAGCCTGACATGTAAGGAGCTAAGAGCAGGAGCCAAATCCTGATGCTGTCTGCATTTGAGTTTTGTGCCAGCGGCTTCCCCGGTCCCTGTCCATAGTTTATGTAGCTTAGTATTGTGTTGCGCCAAGTCCAGCTCCTCTTTTCTTCAGTTTCCGTCAGGGATGAGTCTAATTATGCTACAGACTGGTCAACAAGCAAGCATTGCACCAGTTGTGCAGCCATCCCTGCCTGACCCTGCCAATGAACTGCAGCTAAATGAAGACCCTTGGGGGAAATCTGCTGGAGGCAGCAACATCGGTAAATGGGGATCACTTTGAGTGGTGCCTTGTCATTTAATGGGAGTCCCTTTGCCTTGGGACTTACTTTTTGCCCCTGAGGCAAAGATGTTCCCTCAGGAAGCAGAACTGGATCTTTTCCCCTCTCTCAGGGAGAGTTTTTATAAGGAAATACAAAGCTAATAGGTCTTGTTTCCTTTGAGCATCTGCAGAATGGCATACCAGGTGGCAGTGAGAGTTTGTGCAGCAAGGGAGGGCAGTTATCTGGTCACAGAGAGAAAAATGCTTTCACAGAGGAAGGAAATGGCATAGAAGAACAAACCAGTCATTCAGAAAAGGAAGGCAAAAGCATTCACATGGTGCCAGGAAGATTTTCACTACCATTACCAAAGCCCATGAATACATGGGCAATTAAGACTGAGAGAAAAACAGAAGGTTCTTCTCCCTCCGTTACTGCACATACACTGCCTGATGTACTCTTCCTAATTGCCAGGGATTTAAAAAAGAGCTGTTTGTGAACAAAGATCTGCTCACACCCTTTCCAGTAGGAGCAAATGTGACAGATGGGAGCAGCCAGGTGATCAGCCAAGATCTACCTCAGCCCACGCTCACCTTCCTCAGCCACTGGCCTCCAGCTTCAAGTTTAGCACCAAAATTAGCTCAGTTAAGCCAGTGCTGCCGTCATTCATTCTGTTGCATTACAGACACAGGCAAACAGAGAACAGCAATGACACAGGTCCATAGGGACAACACTGCACATGGATAATTTGTGCACATGAGTAGTTTTGCACTCATCCAGGCGTAAATGCCCTAGACAGTATATGCAAGCCCTAGAAGGCTGTTGTGTAGGCAAATGTATTTGTGAGCACATCTGGTCCAGAAAGGGAGTTCACTGGATGAAAAAGTCTGGCTTAAAATTGCTTACTGGAATGGCTGTGGCCTCCGTTGCCCTTGCTGTGTTGCCCATGCTGCACTGAAAACAGAGGGAAGAACACGAAGACATACCTCTTCCCAATGATGGCGGAGTCACGCGCAATGCCAGTTCAACTCCGTTTTTGTTGCTATGGCAAGTTTAACCACTGTTGACCGAAGTGAATAAACACAGCTCATCTCCAGGCTGTACTAGAGGCAGGTACAGTTTGCCCAGGGAAGGGCTTGGTAACGGGTTTGAAGTTTTGAGTCATATCTTAAAACATGACGACTGTAATTTGAGTTGGCAGCAGTGTTAATTCCAGATGTAGTGACAGTTGGCTAAACAATGCATCGCAGGAATAGCTCAGCAAGATAAAGACCTGCTTCCAAAACAGTAAATTGAGAAAAAACATGATTACCTCTGTCAAGATGTCAGATTAGCGTTAAGAGGTGGTGCAAAAGACAAAGATCTAACTATTAATTAAGAAACAGGACAACCAAACACAAAGTAACATGTATGTCTATGTCACTGAAAATCTGTGATCTGTCTGCATCTTGCAAACCAAACACGGTTTCAGTGCCCACCTGTAAAAGAGATGAGCAGAATTAGAGGTGGTCCAAGGCAAAAGGTATGGTCACCAATAGGCACGGAGAGGCTTCCCTGGGAAAAGAGATTGAGTTGTCTATGGCTCTTGAGAGATGGCCCAGGAGGAACATGAAATAGGTCTGAAAAATCACCACTGGAATAGAGAAGGTGAACACAGAGTGGCTGTTACCTGCTTCTTATAGTGTTAGAACAGGTCATCAAAGAATATATTCAGGCAGTAGGTTTAAAATAATAAAGTATGTAATGTGTAGTTATTGCAGGGAACTCACTGGCACAGAATAGTCAGGTGACTAGAAACAAAAACTATTTCAGCAAGTAATTTGACAAACTCACAGAAGGAAGAACCCTGGGGCTGCACACATAGGGATGCAGGTGCAAGGCCTGCCAAAGGAGGTCCCAGAGCCCCAAATTACTGTGGGCTGGCAGAACAGAATGGGCGAGGTCCCTTGGGCACAGGCTTCTTACCCTGCTTGCTTCAATGTCTGCTGCTGGAGGCAGGACACCAAACTGGATGGGTCCTGAATCAGTACAGCCATTCTTATGGCCAGTTAGAAAATCCGAGGAATACATCTACAAAAGTTTCAGATATGACCTGTGTACTTTCCATGGAGCTTGACATTTGTTTTGAAGTGCCAGAAGCCTGGAAAAAAAGTGCTTGTGTATAAATACGCTTTTACATTTCAAAGATGTGAATGGGACAACCTAAGTAATTATAGCCCTGTCATTCTGATACTGTTTTCAGGTAGAGTAATAGAAAAACTGATATGGGATTTGATTAATAAAAAATTAAAGGAGGTAAATATAATTAATGCCAATCAAAATGGATTTATGGGAAATAAATCCTGTCAACCCAATCTGATATCTTTTTGATGAGATTATAAAATTTGTTCGTAGAGGTAGTAGTTGCAGATGTGGTTAGACTTTCTAAAGCATTTCTTATTGTACCTCATAGCATCTTTATAAAGAAATTAGAAAAAAATAAAATAACTTGCTGTGTATTAAACGGATTGCAGACTGGTTAAATGGCACTCTGAAAATACAACCACAAACAGGGAATCATTGTCACGAACATGTAGTATCAGAATTCTGCACAGATTGATTCTTGCTCCTGTCATATTTATTATTTTTACCAATACCATGGAATAAGATGTAAAACCACCTGAAGGAAAGTTTGTTAGTGACACAAATGATAAAACTCTGCAGACAAACCATGAAAAAGGACAAGGTCACAGATGCAGGACAATTGCAGATTCCTTGTTAAAGTTGGCTTATGAGGAAGTAGTACATATTTTAATACAGTCAGTTATGAAGCACTATATAAAGGCGTACAAAAGGATAGCAGTATTTAGCCATGCTTTTAACCTAAAGGGTTCTGTTCTGGGAAGCAGTAATTGTGGAAAAATATGCTAGTGGTCAGCTGAAAGTGAATCCTTGTGCAAAACTGTGCCCCAAGACACAGTTTGGAAGCTTGGAAGTGTAAACTGGGGTGTCTCAGGTGGGAGCTAGGGAAGTAATATATGACATCTGTTCTTGACAGGTGCTCAGCTACTGTTAATACTTCTGTTTTGGTGTCCACAGTTAAAGAAAGCTACAGCTAAACTGAAGAGGTGTCTTAGAAACTAGACGTGGAAATGATGGTAATGCGAGGGGCCATGCTTCACAGGCTGAGATTCCTGGAGAAGAGCCTCTGTAGTTTATCTGTGGGAAACCTAAAGGGTTGCAGTTTGTAAATACCTACTTAACCAAATGTTAATAAGAGGGTGCTTCAAGCTAGCAAACAATGTATAAAAAAAATCTAGTGGCTGGAACCTGAAGCCAGGCAATTTCACACTAGAAATGAGGCACAAGTTTTTTCAACAGTGAAAGTAATTAAACATTGGAACAATTTACCATGGGAATGTGGTGGATTCTCTATCACTGGCAATTTTAAAATCAATACTAGCTGTTTCTTCAAAACATATGTTCTATCCAAGTATGAATTAATTCAGGGTAGTCCTATAAGCTGTGTTATTCAGGAGATTGGAAAAGGAGTTCACTTTTCCTTCTGGCATTATAATCTCCATTTTCTTAACTGTTGGGTAGTGCCTCCCCCTCTTCTTTTTTTTCCTTAGGTCTTTTAACATTCTTACATAAATGGCCAAAAGTATTTCTCATCATGCTTGTGCGCTGAACACAAGAATAGGATTTATTTTCCCCTTGGGTGGGGTTGTGTTTTCCACCTTCAAGTTTTGAATATAAGTTTATTCTTGTTGATCTTGGTTTTGGCCGTGGTTTGCTGTAGCATCCTGCTTATTTTGCATGTCACAGTGGTAGCTGCAGTTCTCCTGGGGGGCGTCTGTATGGCTTCATCAGTGCTACTAAATAAAATGGTATGGGGAATGTTTGCAGGCCCTGCAGCCAGCTGGCACAGCACCACTTATATCGATATGGATAAATTCTCTTACCCTTCAGAGCAGTGAGAGCCATGTACAAACAGCCCGTGGGGAGCAGTTCCTTGTTTGCAATAACCTCCAAGCTGTGTCTAGTGTGCTAGCTGCTGGCACGGGCCATCACCACACCAGTGACCACCATGCAAATAGTTTAACAGCACAGACAGTTGACCAGTGCCTTTGCCTTCTTCATTGTGGAGTACAGGTAAAGCCTACGCATCTATTTTTTTTTTTTTTTTTTAATTGTAAGAGCTTTCTAGAAAAAAATTTTAAAAGTTTTGTTTTGTTAGAGGTTGGAGGCTTTGGTGGAACACAGTAGACTTGGATGAACATTTTCACAAGTATATGTCCAAATAGTGGATTCAACTTTTCTACTGAAGAAATGTAACATAAAAATATTTTTATTAAAATGCTTTGGTAGATTTTTCTTTGAGTTTTCTACTAAATATTATACATTATATTTTTTATTTCATGTTGTAATGCTTTGACATTGTACACATAAACCTTGCCAATATCGTCAAAATGAAACTATCCATCATCATTCTAATAAAATACTTAATTTAATTCTAATCTTGATTTTGCAGAGCTATTGTTCTGCAGGGACATTCAAAATTTCAGCTTTCAGCTTGATTTGAAATGAAAACAATTAATTTACAGAACTTCCCTCAAGGAAGGTGGCTTGGGGGGAGGGGGAGGATGTACTATATCTAAGTATGCACTGCATATTGCAGTGACTCTCATACCTATGCTTTAAGTGTTGCTCTGACCTCAAAATAAGTTTGCTCCACTTGCCCACGATCAAGGGTGGGGTTCAGCTTCAGCATGTAGACACCTAAATGCAGATATCTATCTGTTAGCCAGGTATCTACACTCTCATACCTTACTGATTCTTTACTACCTATGTGTTCAGTTGACTCAGCTGCAAAGATAGACTAGACAGCTGCATTTGGTCAGCAAAATTGCCCCCCAGACTCTTCTGCTGACATAGACCAGGGGCTTGATTCAGTTGCCTAAATTGAGGTATTTGGAGCCATTTTAGTTGCCTCAAATTGTGAAGAGCTTCTTGAATGACTTGATGATGTCTTGTCAAGTCATCACAAGATGACTTGAATGTCAGTGTCATGGGACTTTTGGAAGACTTGCACTCTACTCTGTGGACGTGATTCCCTCCTGTTATTAAGTGTACAAAGAAATGTAAAAGCATCATTGACAAAATTTAAGTAGCTTTGGGTTCCTTTAGCATTTTCAGCTCTCTCATCTACCTTGACAGAACATGAGGCATCCCTTGGTGATAACCAAGAAGAGTGTAAAATGAGAAGAACTCCTCATTTTCTCCTTACGCTACCATCTTTTTTTTTTTTTTTTCCCCAGTACTATATTTTATAAGTGTTTCCTGCTTAGGGACAATCACAAAAATCTTCTGAGCTGCTGCTCAGCTCAGGACAACACTGCTAGACTCAGAATCTGGAGGAAGGAAACACCAAGCCGTTGAGTGCTGGTCCAGATCTCTCCTGGGGTTAAGTTCCCTGAAGAATGATACCTGAAAGCATAAACTCTAAAGCCAGATACGTGAATGAGGACAGCAGTAAAGAAAATTCCAACCTAAAAGTCTTGCTTTTGAATAGGAAGTTACCCATGAACATATCTAAGAACTTCATGTCTTCGTTCCTATTATTGCATCAGCTGTACCTGCATCATTGTAGCAAGACCCTCAACTGCCATACACAGTTTTAAAGGAAATCTTAGTCTAAACAAGCACCTAGTGTCCAAGGAAGCTAACCAACCCCAGCAAGAATTCTGAACTCGGGAAAGGACAAAAGCCAGCAATTGTGTACCTATATCTATAACAACAATTAAATGTGCCCTGGACTGTAACCTGACACTGAGGCCAACTATCATGGAATGGCCCACATTCAGGCTGTTAAAATCTCTTATTGTCCAAACCAGATTGACTGTGTCTGAATTGCCTGTTGGGAATGGGTCCCTGGGGAGTGCTAACCCATAGACATGACTGGGAACTGTTTGGCATAGTGTTGGTTGGCACAGGCCAAAACTGTGTCTGGAACAACTCTAGCTGTGCAGCAATGTTGGTGGCTCCAGCATTGGGGAATGTTTCCAGGCACTGTTTGATGTACTGGTAGGGGCATAGTCAAGGAAACCTGCTTGGAACTTTGTTATTGCTATTGATCTTACGTGAAATGATATTTCAGTGATGAGCAGCAATATAAAATGAATAGATGGGAAGGTAGAGAAATAGGTCATGTTTTCATCTGGATTCAATTTCAGATCCTCTAGTGCTTTGTGGTGGTGTTTGTATTCTCTCGGTTGGTTGAACTGGCACCAGGACCGACTGCTGTGTTCTGTAGATCTATTGGCAAGGGAGATCAGCCCAGTTCTGTTCTGCAGCTGTTGTTGCTGAAGCTCATTGCATATATGCAATTTGTTTGCAAAATTTGAGATGGGGGTGTTCTATGTTGGAGTTGTACTATTATTAGCCCATTCAGCTGTCAAAGTTGGGCCCTAGCCTTTTGATTCCATATAGTTGGCCAAGAAGGATTATGCTATCAACTGTTTTTGGAAGATTTTCTTTTGTAGGGTTGTGTCTACCCAGTGGATTCTTTGTCATACAGCAAAGGTTTTTTTTCCTTGTAATTCTTTCATTTTTAGACTGAAGCTCAGTCATTCATTAATTATGAGGCCTCTCCATATATATTTTAAAGGATATTCAATGTCTATTCTCTGTAATAAAATTCTATTCTGTTTTGATAGTTTGGGTTCATTTTTCCAAGTCTGATCTGCAGCTTCTAGGCAGTGGACTATGAAAACCATCCTGTACGGATAATTGCATGATAGGAACATCAGTATGCAAAGTCAGCACCTTTTTCTGAGTTGCCTGGTTGAAACTCAGGGTTTGAAGAGTGTCCAAGGAGGCCAGTAGTTCACAGGTGTCTGTGATGTGGAGTGTTCCTCTGAGCTTACCGGAGTGTTTTACTCCCCATGTTTGTTTGCATAGATTTTATTTTTAGCCTTCATCTTCACATTGCTGTATGAATTTAATGAGAGATTGTGTTTTCCTATCAATTTAATTCTGAGTGCAGGTCTGAGTCAAAAACCTTTATTTAAGCCTATGTCTCAGAAAAATACCTTTGCAGATTTTGTCTGATATAGGCTTTTTAACAAGCATCTGCACTGTAATGTTGTTAGCATTTAGTTTCATAGGGAACAATCCCATTTGAATTCTCTGGATTATGTTATTGTTGGCCAGATATTGTAATGCGTCTTTCTTGAGGATGCTGCTGACTAGATGGCTTATAAAACACCTCTGGTACATAGGGTTAAGTGCATTTTGGCTTTTGTGCATTTGGGGTACTTAGTTCACCTGACCACGCATGCTTCCAAAGGCAGTTGGGTGGACACCATGCCCCTCTCCCGATATTTAGCTTGGAGCAAACTTCAAATAAACATGTGAGAAAGGGAAGACTGTATGATATGGAAAGCCAGAAGGGCTGAGGTGTGCCAGAGCCACAGCAAGCATGCAGAAGGTGGGGGGAGTGATGTACTTAAACATTTAGCCACAGTTGCGGGGAGGAAATCGCAGTCAGGCTAGAGCGGAACGCTTGTTAATTGCTGATTTTCTGGGCATTCTAGCATACAGGCACTCGCTCCTGTCTTGTTACTTGTTGAAGAGGAAAAGGGGTTGAAAAGGAAAAGCCATTTATTTTTCTGTGTGTGTGTTTTAATTGTCCCTCCTGAGACAGGCTTTTGCACAGTTGCATGTTCAGTCTGTCGCTTGCTGTTTGTTTTCTGACAGCTGATGCTCTTGTTATCAGAATGTACCAGCTACCAAGGAGTGAGGTGAAGGGGCAGCACCACCCACCGCAGGGTGGTCTTGGGGTGGATGGACTCTGTCAGACAGGCTTGACACCTGTAAAGGTGCTGTTAGTTTCTGAGCTCTGTTGTTAGGCTACTACAGCACACAACTCTGTTGTGAGTAGACAACAGAGTTGTCTACTTCTCCTTCTAGTATCGCTTTGAAGTGTGACTCCCATCCTGGTGGGTTTCCATAGTTTGATGCCCTGTCTCTCCCACAGATCAGCTCATGGTTGTTCTGAGTTTTTCCTCGCAAAGGTAGCACTGGTGTAAAATACCGTCTTAGCAGTTTAGGAGCTGACGTTCTCCCTTGTCTCATGGAGAAGAAAAACAATAAGGCAAGTTGCACCAGTCTATTGCTGTTGACTTGTCTCCACTTGATGATGGAGGACAGCCGGGTCTTCACTGTCCGTTTAGTTATTAAGTTCTCTTGATGGTCATGGTCTTGCTTTTAAACTTCCTGCCAGTGCTGTTACCACTGTGGCTATAGAGCACAGAGTGCTGAGATGAACGTGACTTCTTCAAAAGCATCAAAATTACTGGTATGGGCATGTCTCCACTGACATTTCTAGCAGTGATGGCCACAATGCAGAGATACCCAGTCTCTGTTTAAATTGCCGTGTTCACACTTTGGCTCCAGTTGCAGGAACACACTGGGAATTAGATCACCCTGCCCCTCCGTTGTGGGCTTGCAGACCTTGCTGAGTTTTGCAATGGGGTTAGACTTCCGTTAGGACCCAAACACGCCAGTTCAGTGCTAGATTGGGCCTGCCAGCAGTGCCCTGCTGTGAGCGTATGGCAGCTGGCCATGTGCGTTGCCTTACCCTGCTGAGAGCGGAGCTCAGGGAGGCAGTGGTGAGAGGTGTCAGCTGTTTTTGTTAGCAGCCCCTGCAATGCTGTACACAGGCTTGAACCACGAACCACAGAAAGCAGTAGTGGGGAAGAGGAGATGAAACTTCTTCCCTCTTATAGGAAGAGAAGCAAAGGCTGAATGTCAGATGGCTCAAAGGAGCTGGTGCTGGGTGGTTTATTCTCTGGAGAGCCTCGCAAGGGACATTTCATTCCTTAGTCTTTGTAAGGAAGCTTGGTCAAAGAGATCAAAGGTTTAATAACTCAGACTAAGCATAGAATAAATAGGAAAAGTAGGGTCTCAGCATCTTTGGGCTCAATATAGGATTTCTGGAGAAAACCAAGCTGAAAACAGTCTACCAGTTTACCATAGCTGAACATATTCACTGTTTTCTGCACTATGTTTCTGTCATATGTAATACCCTTTTTCCCCCCACTTTTCTCCTCAACATACCACTCTCCCTGTACACGGCTCCAGCCCACTGTGTCCTAGTGCCTGCTAGATGTTCATCATGATTGGTCTGGTGTTTGACGAGCAGACGCTGTATGGCATATAATAAACTACTGTTTACTACAATAAACTGCCAGGAGAATGCGTCATTCTGTGCCTTGGATCTTGGACGTCCCTGTCCAGAGAATCCAAAACTGAGGCAACCAAAACTACAAACCAATTTGGAAATATTTTCCATAAGGTCTTTGCATTCAGTTTCCTTGAGGTGAAATGGACATGGTTGTGCTCTCCCCCTTCACAATGTGGTTGTGGAGCTGTTCGTGTTTCTGAATAATTTCAGGACAGTGACTTGTAGGTTACATTACTCATGTGTGGCTCCCTTGGTCTGTCGAATGCTCAGACGTTGTGTATGAAGCAATACAGTGGCAACTTAACGAGGAATGTTACTTTGATGGAGTAGATTATACACGTTTCTACAAAACAAATTCTTTGAAGTTGTCTTGTCAGTAATTGCCACAACAGGAGGGAATGTCTGAACTACATTTATAGGCCTGTTTTCAGGAGTTTGTCAAAACAGAGTTTCATCCCACTTGGAAATGTTAAGACTTACAAACATTTTTTTCTTTCCCCAAAAACAGATGGAAAATAAGATGAGATCCTTATATTTTTTATGAAAGAAATATTTAGGCATATGGAAAGGTTTTCTTTTGACATCATAGAGATGTTTCATTTCAGAGATTCTGAAACATTGCATTTCTTTATCATCTCAATTGCTAAATGACTCAAAATATTTCAGCTTTTAAAACGTAACACAAACTGGTACATATTCTTACCTGACTAAAATTAAACATATAAGTGATTCCTGGTAAAAGTGACAATGAAATTGATTCACATTTCCTGCAAATTATTTCTACTGTTACATAGTAGTAGTTTTTTGTTTGGCGTTTGTTTGGTGTTGTGGGTTTTTTTAACCCAAACCACTTTCCTTGAGGAACTTTTGACAAAAATCTTCACAGTGTGTTTGGAACTGAAAAAGTTAATAAAAAAATATTCAATATGAAAGGCATTCACCCCTTCCAAAAGGGCTCCCTTGCCAGACTGTGTTGAGAATATCAGATATTATGGTCTTTGCAATCAGAATAGGGAACTGGCTGGGAGGTATTTGTCATGAATTTCAAATAGTTAGCATTCAGACTGAAAAAACTAAGTACTAGGAAGATGGTGGAGAAGCACACTTTAAAATGTGATGTCAGGGATGAGCAGACAGCCCTGATATTGCCTTTATCCCATTTTTCCCACATGTACACACATTTTCTCTTGGTCTCATTTGAAAATCTTAGGGACATTCAGATGTGTTGTATGTACTCTCCTTAGCTAATTTATACACTGCAAGCTATCATA
>NW_010531221.1:70257-79500 GCF_000687285.1 Phaethon lepturus | reverse complement strand
GGTTCAGTGCTCGGGCAGTAAGAATATTACTTATCTGACCAATTACAATTAAGCAGTACTGTTTGAATTTGGAATATAGTTGAAGTCATTTATGAAAAAATGCAAACAATTCACAAACATAATTGGGAAACAAAAAATACACAAAACCAAATTCAAAGCAGTGCCCCTCTGGTCATGGACCGAAGCTGAATTTGTTGGCTGCCTTACCTGGCATGAGTTAGTTGCTCAGCTGTACATACAGACATTGTCCACCAGGATTTGGATTGGGAGCCAGGAACTCATTGCTAGGCCTTCAGCTGGTAATGACCTTCCATCATTAAAGATCTCCCTAATGGAAATTGCTAACATTTAGAGAGATTTTATGGAATCTTGCTTAGTATTTAATAGAGAATTTGAGCCATCCTAGGAGAATCTCTCTCTTTTTCAGTTCTGTATTTTTGGAAAGCCATTGTGTAGACTGCTTATTACATTTCTGTAGAACCCTGTTGAGGTTTTCTCCACTGCAATCTATAAGATTGTTCCGAAAGGGCTAGGTTGTAACCTGTCTTCAGAGACAGATTTCTCTTCTCTTAAGCCAGACACAGGTCATTTTGTGTTCCTGATAGGTCAAATTCAAAGCTGGTGCTGATCAGCAAAGCTCCTGTGATCTCCACGAGGCATCAGTGAAGCTACGCCTGTTTATAATGGTGATGGATCTGTCCCACTGAATTTGTTTCTGTGCTCTGTCTCCCATGCCATCTACCAGTATGGAAGACGACTCTTGTTTACCAATCTCTGCATGGAAACAGAGAAATGCAAGTAGTGACAACTGGATTTAAACCTCTTTCTACCCTCGCCAACCATAAGTAGCATTACAGGTATCCTGCATTTTCAGCAGCAACTTCCAGTACTGGAAGAGGACAACACTGGTTTTCTTCAAAGTGCTTGGCAGAGCATGGCTAAAGAGAGAAGCCAGAACATCAGGAAAGTAAGAGAAGCAGCAGCAGTTGGGCAACAGGATGCAATTAGGGGTTTCTGGATGCTTGTGTGGGCCTGTCACTGCTGTATATTACTGCCTTTCAGAACACATCAACTAATTAACTAAAGCTAAATACAGATCACCTTCTCTCCTTTCTTGCCTGCTGTTTTTCTGTTTTTCTTTCCCTCCCCTCTTTTTTTTTTTTTTTTTTTTTTTCCTGAATTAAAGGTCTTGGATTGCTATACTGACTAGAAGTGATTTGAACTGACTGCAGTGTTCTCAGCTAGATGCAGATCTGTCTAGGGAACACGAAGCACAAGAAAGAAGTCTCAACTTATTTAGCTTCTTGTAACCCACCTTTGTATGGCACTCACCACCTCTCCTTTGTACTACTCAGAGAACCAAAGGAAATATATTGCACTTGAGTAGCAACTGGTAACAAGCCACAGATGTCCTCCTAAATAAGCTGCTCCTCATGTTGATCCTACCCAGGAATCAGCACTTTGGAGAGCATCCCATGGGGTTTCTGGGGTGCTCTGGGGCAGGAGGTAACAAACTGGTCATTGGGCACACATGCCCTGGGAGCAGGGAGGTTGTTGCAGTGTGGCGTACCAGAGAACAAAGAGCAAGATGACCACCAGGGTGCAATAACCCAGAGAAAAAGGAAGAGGCCAGAGTGATCTGCAAAACACATGCCTGGCTTTTAAGAAAACCTGGTTGTGTCTTCCTTCTTTCCACTGAGCAAAGCTCTGTGACCCAACTTGTCAGTTAATGTATGGCACCTGGGAAATGCTTGCATCAGTTAAGTATTGAATATTTTAGATTCCTGACTACTGCAGGAAGAACATTTTCCACAGGATTTTCAACTGTGGTGAAATATCATGTTGACGTACTGGGAACTGAGAGCACCAGTAAGGACCAGGAGAGGATCCCATTTGTTCCTGAGGTACTTGTATGGTCCTTAAAATATTTATCATCTGTCTCTGGACAATTTTGCCAAAAATATGCACTTTTGCTAAGTGTTGAACAAGAACTATTTTAAGAACCTCTGAAAAACTGTAAAAGCATTTTTATGTAGTATGTACTTATGAAGCTGTGTGGCTACAAGCAGCATCCACCAGACATGTTCGCTTTGCCTGTTCCCCTCACCTTCAAACTGCAGCACCCATGCTTTCCCAGCCCCGAGCTCCCCAAATCCAGTGCCAGTGCAGCCTCCCTTGCTCCCCTTGCTATGGGCTGTCCACGTATCCCATTCTTAGCCTACATGCATCTGGCACTCTGACCCCAACTATCCCCTGTGTGAGATACTAATCCCCTGTCTTCCAGAGGACAGGTAAAAGCCAGCATATGCTGTTTTCACTGGTGACATTAGCTAGGTGGTTAGTGCTGAGATTTGGGAGGCATTGACGAGGATGTAGCCACAACCCATGCATGAGCCAACCAATGTCCCTTTTTTTTCTTGCAGATGGAGAAAAAACTTTCTGACTTGACAGCATAAAAAGAAGGGGTTTTTTTTCCGGGGGGGAAAATTATATAGAATTATGTCACATCAAGAAAAACACAATGATTAAAATAACTTGCTATGAATATTCATTTTCAGCTTGGCAGATGGATGAAGTGGGCTGAGCATTTGCAGAATATTGCTAACTGAGCTCTCTTCCAGAGAATAACATTTCAAAAGAATTTCCGATTAGGTCTGTTGGCCAAAACTAGAAAGGATTTTTCTCTTCCTTTTTTCTTTCTTTGGCATTCTGAGCTTCCACCTTCCTGCCGAAATGAATTTCTCTCTAATCACAGTTTTGGATACTTCTGAAGCCTCACACTGAGGCCTTCCAGATGGGTTCATTGCAGTGGGAAAAGAAATGCTCATTATCATTATTATTATGATTACTATTATCATTCTTAACTCTTACATTACATTGTCGTGATTGTCCTGAAGAATCTAAAACCGGTTTACAAACAACTTTCATTTCCTCTGACCACTGAAACAGTCACCTCTGAAGAAGCAGCCAGCATTTGTTGAACAGCTTTCTGCTAAAGAAGTGAAAAAAATGCATTGTACATATTTAAAAGCTTGAGGTACATTACTAGAAAGAGTGAAATGACCCAAACTGGAATTTAGCTGTTTTTGTACATAAGGTATTGTGAAAGACTGCATGGACACAGTAACAAGCAATGGGTAGCAGAGTTTTATCTCCTTTGAATGTCACAGTGCCCCTTAGTAGCAGTTTTCATTATTAATCAGTAGTGGTATTAAAGGAACATTGCTTTTTAACAAAACACTAATACTGTTTCAAGTTCTGTCTTCAACAAACCAGGTTAAAAAAAAACCCAAAACTGTTTGCCAGAAGCAATGTTGAATGAAATGGCTGTTGTACTGATTTATTTTCTTTTGGTGGTGGTTTGTAACCAGAAGAGGAAAAAGACGGTTTTTCAAAACTGGAATATTTGTGTTTTGTTCATTTTTCCTGAATGTTATCGTTAGCTATCCCACTTTTCCACATAACTTAGAGCTGTACCGTCAGAGGATTAGAGAGCGGTCCAACAACGCCAGTGTCCCTACAGTCAGGTGCCTTATGTTGGGAATCAGGCAGAAAGATGGCTTGATTTGCTGTGACAGATACAGCTAGTCTATGTCTTCTTTGCAGGCTGGTGGAATTCCCACCAGGTGATTTGCCTGGCATATAATGGCTGCTTTGGGGTTGTGCAAGCTAATCACGGCATGTCCAGTGCTCTAGCTTGTACCCTGCATGGTGCTTTTTATCGGACTTTTTTTTGATTAGTATGAATGCTGCAATATATAGTACTTCTGAGCTGAGTAGGCCAGTAGCTCCTTAGAGAAGGAAAGGATCCAGGTATCACAGTAGAGTGCCGTTTTGCCCAGCCATATTTAGTTGCAGGAGGACTTTCTTAAGTTTGCTTTCCAGAGCTGTCAATACAAGTAGGCAGCAGGTGTGAGACAAACCCGGAGGCATGTACTACTTTGGATAGACAGGAGATGCAGAGCAGCAAGCAGGACTGTGCTTCAGAGTGATTTGTTACCATCCCAGCAATAGCTCTTGTTTCAGCTCAGCATGATCTCTCCTGAGGAGGAATCTAATCACGATGATTGATAATTCCTTCAGAGGTTCCCCAGTAGGTATCAGAGTTATGACGCAGAAAACTGCTCTCTTCTGGGAGAGCAGATAGGAGGAAAATGCCTAGTACACTGCGCAGAGGGTCTCTCGACTCACTTCAGGTTCAGCCCTTGAACCGGGATGTTTCATTGCTTTGGAGAGCTGAAACAATTGTTTGAGGGCCATCCAAAGAAAGCCTCTGGCAGGTTGATGTGTGAAAGCCAGTGCTCTAGTTTAATAAACTCAGTACCACTTGTACACCTCTCTGGCAAATGGGTAGTGACACACAGTGACCAAGCTTCGCCGGCAGTGTTGCCCGAGGGTTTAATTGCTTTGCACATAAAGTTATTTATCTGCACATCAAGAGGGTTGAGACCACATTTAGGGAGTAATTACAAAGCTGCCAGAGGGACTGGTATTTGCCATGCCAGCCAGGCTGTGATTTATCGGTTCTGCTAGCACTTAGAAAGTGAGCTTTTCCCTCACCTCTTCCCTTCATCCTGTGCATCATGGCTAAAGGCATCCATATCTCCCAATTCCCTCCTATACTATCTGTGTGGAATACATTGGGCAGATGTAAAGAATCGCATATTGTGAGTTTACTTCTGAATATTGCTTTTACTTCTTCAGTCCTGAGAGTTTTGGTTTTTTATTCCTTTATTTCTTTTTTATAAATAAATAATTGTTAGGATTTTCAGTGAGATTTCATGGTGATATTTGGTGACACTTTGCTTTGTATCAGTTCTTGATTAATCTATACCCTTTATAGCAATGCATTCTTATCTTTCCATAGAGGGTTTGAAATGCCTCTCTGCCTTAACCATGGGGTCTGTAGGGTTTTTGTTTGTTGTTTCCTTGTGAAATGTAAAGGAAATGCAGTGCATTCGGCCTGAAGTCTTATCTATCATGCTTTTCTATCCCAGCCCTGTGCTCCCTACACCCAGATCCAAGTGCCCTTCAGTCTTGGCCTGTGTTCCTCCCACCTTGCTAATCTAATACTTCATTTGTTCCCTTTTTTTTTATTTGGTTTTCTATAGCACCAGTTTTCAAATATCTCTCTGTATAATCTGAACCTTGGTGTAGTCACAGATCTTTTTATGACTGGACCTGAGGTATTCCTCTGCTACCTCCATCCTCCATGGATTTTTCAGGGCTCTAACATATTCATGTCAGTGGAATGGAAACCTTACCCCAGCAAGTGTGTGATATTACCATTTCTCCCAAGATCATGTAAAAATCATAAAATGCAGGGATGAAATGGGCCAGACTGACTACTCTGAATTTTTACCTTATTTACAGAAACTTCCAATGTAACAGTCTCAGCAATCTGCCTAGGTAGTATGCTGTAATGCTGTGCTATCCTAAGACCTGAAAACTTTTTCCTAATTTCCAAATCGAACATTTCATTTTGTATGCTAGGTTTGGTTTTTTTTTTCCTGCTCCTCACTGCTGTGGACATAAAAAGTGTCCTATTTAATAAGTTTCCATGTATTCAAGGACCATTAGTTCTGTAGCCTTTTCTTTTCTAGATAAAACAAACGCATTTTTGCCAGATGTTTTTCCTGGGTGATGTTTTTTAAATGTATTCCGGGCAAACTCACCTCACTCTGGATTTTTTTAAATGTCTTTTCCCCACACCCGCCCCGCTCTGGATTTATTCCCGTTGATCTGTCTCTTTCCTGAAGTATGGTGCCTAAAAATGGCCAGTAGCTCTCCAACTGAGGTTCCTCCATAACTGTATACATCTTTCAAATTACACCTTCCACATCTTGCACGTTATTCTTCTGTTAACACAGCATGTGTTTTCTTCACAACGTTGCTCTGCTGGCTCCTATTTAGTGTGAATTGCTGTATGCCTGTCGTGGTTTAACCCAGCAGGCAGTTAAGCACCACAGAGCTGCTCGCTCACTCTCCCTGGTTGGGATGGAGGAGAGAATTAGAAGAGTAAAAGTGAGAAAACTCAAGGATTGAGATTAAAGACAGTTTAATAGGTAAAAAGCTGTGCACACAAGCAAAGCAAAACAAAGAATTTATTCACCACTTCCCATTGTCAGGCAGGTGTTCAGCCATCTCCAGGAAAGCAGAGCTACATCACGCGTAATGGTTACTTGGGAAGACAAACGCCATCACTCCAAATGTCATCCCTTCCTCCTTCTTCCCCCAGCTTTATATGCCAAGCATGATGTCACATGGTATGGAATATCCCTCTGGTCAGTTGGGGCCAGCTGTCCCAGCTGTGTCCCCTCCCAACTTCTTGTGCACCCCCAGCCTCCTCACTGGTGGGGTGGGGACCAGAAAAGGCCTTGACTCTGAGTAAGCACTGCTCAGCAGTAACAAAAACATCTGTGTATTATCTATACTGTTTTCAGCACAAATCCAAAATATAGCCCCATAGTAGCTTCTATGAAGAAAATTAACTCTATCCCAGAAAAAAACAGCACAATGCTTTAGGTCATTATTGTAGCACTAACTCCCTAACAAATCAGTGACTGGGTGTTCTGTACATGACTGCCCTTATACGTAATTCCCCTCTTAGATGTAGCACTTGGTACCTTTCTGTGTCAGGTTTCACCTTGTTTGTTTTGGACCACTTCTCTCATTTGCCAAAATCATTTTGAACTTAGTTGTTCTTTTCCAAAGTGAAAATAAGAATAACCTCTTTCAGCTCAGTGCCTTTCAGCAGATGTGTATGTGCAGAGAAAGAGAGTAACAACAGCGTGACCTTGATCTTGCTATTCCCTCAAACATCTTACACTAGCAAAGCCATTGTAATAAAGAGTAAGTAGGTATTTCAAGGAGGAACCAAGGCAATTTTGTATTTTCCTTATGTTTCTCTGGCTTGGCCTCACTGAGGCTGGATTTCTTTTTACTGATGGGGTGCCTATGTAGCTCAAATAATCTCTTCAGCCTCTCCACTTACTGTTTTGTTTTAAGGGTTTCCTCACTTCATAGAATCATGTTTACCTTTCTCATTTAGAAATGCCTTTCTGACTCTTTAATGATTCCCCCTGCTCCTGTCTTTATGTATTAGGATAGGGATATAATCCGTACGACTTCTGATGCTACTACTTCTTCAACCGGCTTTCTCATTCGTTTTACAATCCCCTTTCAAAAAATTTAGTACCTCACTTCTGTGGTTTGGTTGTTTTTTAATTTTGTTGTGTTTGTGGAATTCCTGAAGGATAATGAGCCTGTTTGTGGTTATTGTTTTTCAGTGCATCAACAACAGTTGCTTTGCAAACAGACTTTTGTCTTTCATGTCAAATGGCACTGAAAATAGTCTCCTGTCTCTGTGAGCTCTGGAGTCAGCTGTTCTAAGTGATAATTTATTTAACACATCAAGAAATTATTTTTCTAAACTGTCACCCAACATGACACCTGACTCATTTTTGTAAGCAGATAACCAAAGTAATCCACTTTTTTCTGCTTTATTAGACCGATTACTGCTTTGATGTTCATCAACATTATGCATTTAGTATTTTTCTGTCCTCTTGATCCAAGAGGATGATGAAGTAACCCTGCTAGTACATCGATATGCTTATAATTGGGGCTTTTGGAGCTTACTTTATGAACATCTCAAAACATTACCTCACTGGATTCTTTGGGGGTGCAGCACCCTCACCTCTATAGCCTAGTATGTCCTCCATGTACAGTCTGAAACCAAAGATTACATAAGTTTGAAACAAAAGATTATGTTCTTCTATTGACTGCTGTCATTCCATTAACCCTTATTATAGCAAAGTTTTCTTCCATTATCCAGTGTTCTCATTTACCTATTATTGCTCAGAAGCTTCCTCAGTGATGTGTACACATGCTCATTCTTAGTCTTGGCCCAGAGCCTCATTTTATTGCAATTCTGTGTCCAAAGCCCTCCTATTTTTCAGAATTTATTTCTGCAGTTGTAACATTTCTCAGCTTTGCTTTAGCTGAAGTTTCTGTCCTATTCTGTGCTCCCAGATAACTGTTATCTTTCTATTGCTGACACCCCTAGCAGATGTCTTTGTCTGACTTGAGCACTCCTTAGCATCTGCCAGCTTTTCTTAGCTCTGAACTTCAGAAAATTTCCTCCAAACCATATTAATTTTCAGAAGCACAGTTGGGGTCTGCTGTAGTTAAAATGGAACCCATCCTGAGCCCACCCTGTCTGCAATCACAGTGTGTTCACCTGAAATCCCTGCATCCCTAATAACGTTTATACCCCTTCCTCTCTATTTCAACTTCTCTTCCTCATAGAGTCCCTCTATTTCCAGCTGTCTGTGCAAGGTCATATGATGTCTACAAAATATTTCAAAGAAACATGCTGCAGAAACTTCAGTGTATTTTCAATATAATTTTCTAGGGTCTCCCTCTCTTACATGACCACCTATTATTGTCACAAGTATGTGTCATGACCAAGGAACTCTCACCTGTGCTGCTGGCATATTGGCCTAGATGCTTGCAGAGAGCTATGAGTTGTGCTCCCTCTAAGCAAGGTACTTTTAGGTTGCCTTAGTCATCACCAGGAGCTGGGTCAGAGTCTCCTGGTACTGCAGCCTCTCTGCTGGAAAGCTTCTAAAGTAGCATTCTTCCTCAGAAGGGGGTGGGGGGAATAGGAACAATGAGAGTCCGTGACTGAAAGCATCCATTTAATGGATTTTCTGCCTCCATTTCAGCCTGATTCCATGCTGCTCTGAGGCCAGGTCTCTCCAGCGGGTGCGGGAGGTGGGTCTGATGAGCTACACCCCTCCCTCTACTCTGGGTCCTCCCATCCATAGCTCTTCCTTGGAGTGCCCCTTTGCTTTTGAAGGCTATGAGGTACTGGAAGTCACAGAGGTAGCCAGAAATTTGGAGCTCCCTTTGAGAAACTGCCCATCTAACTTGTTCTCATTCCTGTGGGGGTGGGGGGGAAGGTGTTGGGTGGGGAGAAGCTGCCTGCTCCCCGCCCCCCCGTAACCCCCACCCTTTGCCTTTACCTACAGTTATGGGGAACTGGTGAGTACATGGGGGTTTCTATCTGCTGCTTCCTCCTCACTGCTGTATTCCTTCTGGGGTTTCTCGCTCTGTTCCCTGCTCCTCTCTCTGTCCAGCTTTCCCCCTGCCCTTTCTGACACACCTTACCATGGCGCTGCCAGCGTGGCCGAGGGAACCGGCTGTGACCTGCTGTACAGGGGGCTGTTGGGACCGGCTGGG
>NW_010531221.1:55904-70226 GCF_000687285.1 Phaethon lepturus | reverse complement strand
GGGGACAGCCCCAGCCTGGCCCCACAGAGGCAGCCCGGCAAGCTCTCCATGGCCAGCACCTGGGCAGCGGCACCCTATGCAAGTGTTGTTACAATTTATTTTTCAGCAGCTGTCGAATGAAATGATTACCTCGCATGTTTTGCGCTCTTAAAGGGCATGGCAATCCCTTCTCTAAGGGCTTCCTGTCCTCACAGGTCCGTAGCGTAGTCCTGTGCTCCATCTGCAAACCATGCTGCTCTTTTGCTGCTTTACCTTTAAACGAGGAGCTGAGGGGTTTTTTGTGTGCGCCTCTTTTACTTAATTTAGTATGGAGGCTTTATTTTAGGGGGAGCAGTAGAGCAGCCTCTTCAATTCTACTGCTAACTCCTCATCCCTAAAATGTTTTTTGCTCTTTCTATGGTGCTTCTCAGCTGGAAATGCCCTGTGAGGTTCTGTGATCCTTCCCATGTACTGCCGCCGCAGGAACAGAAAAGGGTCGCTGCATGCGGATGGGAAAGCCTGAGGGAAGTAGGTATAATGGATGCATTGGCAGATAGACACTTTACACCCAGGTAAAAACTGACTGCAAACGTGTCAAGGTTGGAAGCGTTGCTCTGATGAAAAATGAGAGCTTGTATCTCTGCCATTGTTTGCAGATGTCGTAGATACTAAGCTGATGTCTCTAAATGAACCTTGATCTGCAATCCTAGGTACTTCTGTAAATCAAAAAAAGGCAAGATGGTGATTATAATGAGGAATATGAACCAAAATGCAAGAGAAAAACACATATATATGTTAAGGTGCGGGAAACAGGGATTCAGAGCTCAATATTAGCACTAAATTATTTCTGTGCTCTCATTTTTCTCTGCACTTCTCAGGTATTGTGAGTATAACATTTACCAGTGTACCCTTAGGCTAACCTGGCACCAGCAAACTTGGCATAAACACTGAACACTCATTTTTAATCTGGTTTATGGGGAAACTCGGCAGTATTTTGCATTATCTTGCTGTCTCTGAACACTCTCCATCAGGGATAGGATGGGGGAGGCCTAACTGCTCCAGCCATTATTCAGAGCTGTAGTCACAGCTCTGCCACTGACATCCTGAAGTGCTTTTGGAAACGTCATGTTCTCCCCGTGGATTTCTGTTTCCTCTGCTGTAATAAAGGAACAGTCATTCTTGAGCCCTATTTTGGACATCTTTGAAAGCAAAGTATTCTATAAATGAAAGCACTGTTTTTACTATTTATCAGCTTATAACTGGACCTCCCCTTTCACATAGGTACCTAAGTCTCATTTTTGTCTGAACTTTGCCCCTTTGACTTCTTATGCTCTTTCTCTCTTGGCTCCTACTGCTTTGTCTGACCATGAGATGTATTATTCAGATGCCCTCACACTCCTCTTATTGCTAATTATATATTAAAGAGGTTCTGACTTCATTTTTGCTCACTACAGAATCTCAGCCCAGCCATGACACTGACAGAGAGGGCTGCTGGAGCTCAGAGAGAACTTGTGCAAATGGCACTTCTCTTTTCGGACTGTCAGTCTTAATGGAATATTTGATGAGCTGGTAATAACCCCAGCACTCCTTATGTGCAAAGTTGGAGAGCGAGAGATTTGTACCAGCTTTCATTTATTAATATATGTTTGCAAAAAGAACATTTTCTATAGAATGTTTTCCTGTGAATGATCACACTTTCCATCAGCTTGATCGAGGTTGATCCTTTCAGGCAAGCTGTTTGAAAGATAACTCGTTGCTAGGTTGTGCAACTTGCATAGGATCGTAGAGAAAATAGTTTAGAGGGATCTCAAAAGCTCATCTACTTCATTCTCTGCCTCAGTGTGCAGAAGTGCTTGGGGTGTTCTGCTGCTAAAGTGTGAGTGTTGCTTAGGATGTGTCTGTAGATCACTACAGTTTGATTTTGGTGATTTTGGTTGAACTATGCACTACTTTTTTGGAAATTCACAGATTCATAAATCTGAAGTCCAGAAAAGTCTGTTGTACCATCCAGACCCACAACCAACAGTTTCATAGATCAGGGAATTTTACTAGTTCTAACCCAGTGCTTTGGCTTAGATTTGCAGTTACATGTAGGGTGCATTCGTAAGTAATTGTGGGGGTTTGGCATGGTACGCTCATAGGATTTTGCCTGATCATTTTTGGTCTTTCAGTGTGGAGGATCATGCTATTTGTTCTTCTACTGAAGTGTGAATTTAAGAACCCAATTTTGGCCACCATTTTTTGTAATCTAGGATGCTTATTGATTTTGTGTCTGATGAACATCACCAACTTGCTGAGATACTGTAGTGATGAATGTGGTATAAGGACCTAAAGATGACAGAAAAGTCACTGAATCCAGTGACACAGTGAACCACAGATGAGTCTTTGGTCTGTCACCTGCTTTTGGAAAATCTGCCTTAACATGTGAATTGCGTTGTATCTTGCATGTTGAGGAATCAGGATACCACAGGCAAATGTCTGTGATACTGTGAAATGCCAGAAGCTAAAGCAGCAAACTCTAGTAACGAATTCCCTTTCTTTCTGAGGTATAGCTAAATTCTATCTTTTTTTTTCTCTAAGTTTTATTTCTTTTCCCCAGTTGGCCTGGCACAGATTATGCAATGACCAGAAGAGCTTATGATGACTTGACTTCCAGGGCAGTTATACTGTGGATGCTAGAATTTGAGCCTATGTAGGAAAATTGAGAGATGAATTCTAAGTTTAGAGCTTAACTTTCTCAGAAGGAAAAGTTTTTAGATCTCCAAGGCATCCAGTGAAGCCATTTTCTACCTTAGAGTCACGGGAAACCAAAATGTTTTCAATGTTTAGAACGCACCGTACATACTTTGGCATCCAAATAAACAGGCAAAACAACAGGCCTGTCACACTATAGTTAAAATCCCTGTTCCATACTCTGCTGAATACAGAGGACACCATCGTCTCCAGCTCTCTCAGAGCAGGTCAGCTCTGCTTCTGTGAAGCCTTTTTTGTAGGGACAATTGGTTTGCCTTTTTATTTAAACTCTCATTATTTTCTTTTTATTTGTTTTCCTTACTTGGACTTTTTTATTGTATTAAACTAGTAGGTAAATAATAATCCACGTAGATCTGATAGAGAGCAATAGATTAAATATTAATATGACATAAAAATCTAAAAAATTGATCTAAACAAAATGTTCTGAGATTATCACAATGAAATGCTTGAATGTTTAGCCATCAAACATTTCATTGAAGTTGACAATTTCTATAGAGAGTCTGATTTTGATAAAAAACAGAATAAAAACTGTTCTGGCAGCTTTTTCCTTTATCTCCAACAGTTTTGATGATTGATCTGCTAAATTTTGTCATGGCCTTTATCCATAAGGAGTGTCAGCTCACTGACCTGAAAGACAGTGTCCTTTTTGGGCATACAGAGAGCCAGGGACTCCTATCTCTTAATACAATTCCTGATGCTGACTGCTTTGCTCACATTATGTACATTTTCTATTGAGGCCTTCCTGACACTAGAGGAGGAACAGTCGTTGTGGTATGCTTTTATTAGTGGGGGTTTTTTTTGGTTTTTTTTTTTTTACAAAAGAGGTAGTGAATATGTATTTGCTTGTATATGCCTTGTATTATGGAGGTGCAACGAACTATATTTCTGATTATTCATGTCAGAGTAGTAGGCCCCGAAACATGCTGCTTAACTCTTTCCTATATCAAAAAGTGAAAGGTGGGAAAAGCTTTTAAAACCAGTCCTTTTGTCCATATATTATTCTCCTCTTCATACGAAGAGGATGACTTCTGTTTGGTCTGCTTCCTACTAACCATCCTCCAAGTCTGAATAGGTCTTGAGTCTACTGGCATGTTTTCAGTGGTTGGAAACTGTCGCATTTTACAGGAAGAGGGTAAGCATTGCATATAGACTTGAAGAGAAACTCGAGCTAAGTGGGTGTTGCTGGATTTGTTTGAAATGCTGACTCCTACTGCAGTACACCTGTGCCACTTGGCAGTCTGTGCCATGACAGTCCATAGCATCACATGGTTGTTGCATGAGATGCCTGCAGGTTGTGTTTGTAGAGGAAGTCTTCAAGGAGCAGGCAAGCAGATGCATGATGTTTTAGGAGGATGCAGTTTGTGACAACTCTTGTCATTTGATAATTATAAAACCAAATGTTAGAGAGGCTGTCAGTGGTTCTGTGTCATTGATGGTGTGAATAGATGTAAAATTGATGGAAAATTCACATGCAGTTGCTGTGTTGCTGGTAGGAAAATGCTTAACACATAGAGCTGAAAATTCTGTCTTCTCTTTGCCCGCTTGCAACAGGAAAAAGGTGTATTTGTATACAATGATAGATGGCATGTCTTAAATTGAAATAACGGCCTTGTGGGCTCTATTTGTTTGTGTATTCTCAATTGGTTTTACTTACTGTCACATGTTGAATTTGCAATTTATCTGGCAGACTAGAATTGTAAGAAGTGTTACTGCCATACTGTTCTTCCTCGGTGTGGCCTTGAAGGGCATGAGTCTCAAAGACCTCCTTTGCAGCTGCAGGACTTCCAGGGCTAGAATTCAGAACTCAGTAGACTCAGATCTCCTGTGTGACTTGCAGTGTTGTCACTGTAACTTCTAACTGCCTCGCTGATTATTCCAGTTGATTTATTTCCTTGCTGCTTTTTGGGTTCTTGACTTTCTTCTTACCACTAAGAATTCATCAACTGGAGTGGGCAACTGGAAGACCTAAAATATATTCGTTTCATCAGTCCTTGTTCATGCTCTCTAGGCATTCTTCCTGCAACATCAGTTTCTTGCCATCACTATTTTCTTCCACTTTATAAGACAACTGTAGCAGTGATCACTTTTTTGTTCACAGTGATTTCAGTTCTATCTTAAGGGTTTTCAGGATGCCTGCCACAATAGCATCTGAGTTTTTGTGATTATCTTCTGAAGGCATTTACTGTAAATTGTTCATACAGGGCTTGTTACAGTACTTGGAGGTGTCAGCTTTAATGTCTTAGCCAAATAATGTGGCTAACAGTCTGCCTTTTTACTTTGCCCTTGTATATGAGCTGGTTTCTTCACCCCATACTTGAAGGCATTTTGGTATTAAATGAAATGTTTTCCCTGCAGTAAAATACTTTGCAGCCCATTGGGATGAAGCATGTCTTACAAATGAATGATTGTAATAATAGTAGTAAATAGAGGTGGTATCAGTTCTGTGTTTTAGTACTTGTATGGACTTTGCCCAGGCAAACGAGGGTTATTTGGGATGGAAAGTGAAAAAGTGCAAATGATGGTTGGGCCATACTTTTTTTCCGATACCAGTGTAAAATTCAGCTGCCTGTTGACTTCAAGTTTCTTTATGTTGAAATCATCCCACTCTCTTACGTGAAGTTCTACTGCATTTATGCTGGTGAGAGCAGATTTTGGCCCCTTAGATGAAGCCCAAGACAATTACATCTCCATTAAGAAATTAATTCAGAATTAATGCAGTTATTGTGCAGCGATTAAATCCCAAACTGCTGTTAGAAAAACTGAATTATTGAGGTTTGCCATTTAAGCTGTAGCTTGTGCAGACATAATGAACTGGCCTTTTATATAACACGATAAACCTCATGTTCTTAATAATCACTTGGAATTGACTTCGTGTAAATAACTAGTACAGCTGCAGCAATCATCTCCTGAGATGGTGCTGCTATCTTGCCAGGATTTTTCTGGTCGCTGCATTCTTTTTTACTGCAGAGTTACTACAAAACCAACCTACATGGTCTCCTAGCAGCTCAATTAATACCTTGTATAACTTCTAAAGAGCTGTTTATGGATATAACAGGTTGCTTATTGTAAGTTAAAAATGTACCAATTGAATTTGAGTGTTGCCGTTATTATTGTTGATGGAGTTTTTCCAACTCTGCAAGAAGAGATGTATAAATTACATGGTAGTTAAAGCTCAATAAATATGGTTTAGCAGTAGAGCAGTTTGTATTTAATCTTCCGTACAAGGGCTGGTCCAGTAATCCAGTGAGTGATAGTGCAATGGTGTGTTCATGTGTGGAGCACTATGCATGCATTTTTAAAAGTGGCTAAGGGACTTAGGGCCCCATGGCTTTTTGCCATCTAATCCTCTTTGCTACTTTTAACAACCGTGTCGTCTTAGAAATAAGTCCTGTTTTTCAGTGCATTTCTCTCTGGCTGAACCTGAGGTTGGTTAGTTTGTTTTTCCAGGAAGGGTACTAATTTCTGTTATTGGTTCCCAAGCAATAAAGCACAGAGATGGCGTATTATTTGACTGTACAGGTGGAAAGATGTAAGATCTTCTCCTTTCCGGCCCTATGATACTGTTTTTACCTCTCTGCTTGGATTAGAGAGTTTAAGATCCTTATGTCAGACAGTAAAATCAGTGGAAGCAGCTGGAAGTTCATCTCTTTTCAACTGCAAGCTATTAATTTAGAAGCTTCAATATGAACTTGAAAATCTCTTTGGCAGTCTTATTTTTTAAAAAATTTCAGCCTTGTGACTCATATCCAGATGTATGAAAATGAACATAACAGCTCTCCTATGTGAGAAAGAGAACTACATTTTGTAGAACATCTTTTACTTTTCTCTAGCAGGTAGTAGCAGTGCACATGCTAGGAAAAAAACCAGCATCACCTCTTCCTAAGTTTCATCTTCCTTGTTTCACGTTCATTGATTGCAATGCCACTAGATGCAGTCTGTACCTACCTTATGTCACTGTGTCTTTTTAGAACAGCATTACTCATTAATTCTTCATGTACTGTTCTGTTTTCTGAGTCTGGACTCTGGTGAGGGCAGCTGACTCTTGGCATAGCTCCAAAGGGTTAAACATGAGAAAACTAATCTTCCCCTTCAAATCTCTCTGCAACCAATGGTTTCTACTCAATCGACTGGCTTGCCCTCTGCTCAAGTGCTTTCTTGAGTTTCACAGGGGGAGCTGTCTGGGTACCTGTTTGTCTACAGTGTGATAATAATTATTGTTACCTTTCCAGATCAGCTAACTGCATTTGTAGCCACTTCATGCACCTCTTTCTCAATCACCTTCTGCTTCTTCTCTTATTGGGGTGAAAACTCCCTGAGATGCTGTTCAGCAAGAATTTACAGAACAAGAAACAAGTTGTTTCTGGAGAGTGCTATTTACCTTTTTTATTTTCTGCTTTGTTAGCAACGCAGAGGTTTCATTAGCAGGGAACAAAATGAATTCCAGGGACAGAGAGTCATATGCACACAAATTATATTAAAAAAACCCACTAACAACCTTCAAACACGAAAATAACCAGGCTCCCAGAAATACAACTGAAGTGTCTACTAATAAGGAAGCAAACTGCTTTCTGGATAATAGTGCAAGATGGAATTAGCCTGTTAAAACCTTGCGAACTAGAGGTGCTATAACCAAAACCACAGGGTCACTGTGCCTACCCCATGCCACGGTGTTAATCCTTCAGAGACCTGAGTCCAACTAGAAAGCATGTCAAAAGGGTCATTACCTTTATTTCTTTCAGGGTATTTGTAGCTGTTTGCTCTGGCAGTTACTATGAACTTTTGTGCAGTGTGTGCACATCCTCTCCAAAGTCTGTTACGTAGAGGCACTGCATGTCAGATATTTCATCAGAACTGTGATGAGCACCAAACCAGGTTAGCGGAAAGTGCTACAGGGCAGAAGACCATGACATTGGCTGAGTTTGGTCAGATGAAGGTTCTAGAAATAAAATACCAGGTGGTATTACATTTGTGATTTAATTGCCTTACCAAAGCACTTATGGGCATTCTTGCACTAAACCTACATATTTCTGCTCTTCATTTCTTACCCCATGTTCAAAACTCAGTGTTTGCAGCTGCAAGGCAGGTACTGAGTTCCTCTGCCCAATGGTAGGTGATAGAACTGCACTGCTTGCTGCATCATGTGCGAGGGGAAAAGCATATGAGTGTGTTATCTGAAACACAGCAGCTTGGGACCTGACTGGCTCCTTTTATACACAAGGGATAATATCCACCAGTCTATTCCTGGGGAAAATCCTCCTCCTTGCAAGAGGTTCTAAGCAGAAAAGCTTTGAATCTGTACTTAGGATGAAAAATAAAAAAAAAGGAAAGGGAAACCAGCCACCTTCAAGCCTCAGGGAATGGAGCTTGTTAGAGCAGGTAACTGGGATACTTTTATGAAATGGATCAAGCCCCCTCACCTCGGGGGAGGAAGTGTGGGGTGTTGATAAGACTGTACCACACAGATGATATTTGGTAATTAGCACTTATCTCTAATGTAATCACTCACTAAGAGGTTTAGCTGGGATGTGACTTACCCAGGAGAGGCACTAGAGGAAAAGGGAAGAAAGGACAGGTGAGAAGAGCAAGATGTGAGTAGTCTTTGCCCTTCTTTAATACTGTCTATCTGTGGATCTCAAAGAGTCTACCCCACTTTTGACACCAAGTGTGTAGTAGTGCTATGCCATGCATAGTATTACCCTCTTTTTGCATAGGAAGGAGTCCAGTAATGTTGATGACTATGGCTAGGCTGCCTGATGTGTAAGAAACCAAGCTGGGAATAGAACATGGACACCAAGAATAAGCACTCTCTTTACTGTTTGGTAGTGCTAAGATATGCCCAAACCTGGAAGGTTTGAACGAGACAACTTGGGTTTATACTCCAGAACAACTCTTCCCTTAAGATGGTTGTTCTGGGTTTACCAGAAGCAGCATGTCAATCTCATTAGAAACAATAACATGCTAGTTAGTCTTTTCTCCTAGAGAGTCCTTCTTGCATGTAACCATATGCCAGTCAAGAAGATTCACTGGGATACCTTAGTGATTTTCTGATCAACTGTGCTGGTTGTCTCCAAATAAACATCCCCTGCAAGACTCGATGCGCCATCACTCTGTGGGTTGCGTTGCAGAGATGCCACATGTAACAATGGCCATTAATAACACCCTGATTAATTTGGTTTTCCAAACTTGCAGACACTTTTTTAATCTGACTTTGTGACAAGGGTTCTGACACTGAATTTGAAGGAGGTATGACTAGACTCTTCAGAGATTTGAAAGTTTTCCTCATTTATAGGTTTCATCTCATGCCACAAATACCCACTGAGGAGGTCTTACTTTTTCTAATTTTAAAACTGAAATCTGTTCTTGAGCCTAGGAGGAGGCCTTCATGCTGCAGTCCTGATTCTTAGCTGCTTTTAATAGTCTTTCATCCAATATCCCTAGCAGTTGTTCTGTGCACACATTTAGGCTCCTCTGTTTACACTTGATTCCTGCAGAGGCATTTGGGGTAGTTGGTTTCTCCTCTCTCTCTTTTGTCCACTTCCCTAAGGCATCACCTTCCTCTCCAGACAAATAAATGCCTCGAGGCAAGCAGACGTCACTGTTGTAGTCTCGTTTGCATGGGAAGTTGTCAGGCTTGATCTGACCTGCCTTTCCATCAGGATTATAAAGGTGACGGATAGTCAATTTCAGGGATTCATGATCCATTTTAGCACAGTGCTTCACCTTGCAGCTAAGTAATACAGCTGTGATAAAATCAGCCATAATCACTGCATCTTACTCAGCACTGCCTTGACTGTAAATATTGCCTTCATATGTTAAAAGCAAGAAAAGAAAAAAACCTCAAATGGAAGGAGAGAAAAAAAAAGATATCTAAAGAGAAAAGGTCTGTTGATCATGACTGACCAGAGTGGTATTTCCTTATACTGTAGGCTTTCTGAAAGAGGGAAGCAGGGCTTGGAGCTGGTAGGCTCCTTGCACTTTAAAGGAGGTGGTGTAGGATGCACAGGTGAAGCCTTGCCCATTACTGTGGGAACGATCACTAGCAAGGGTAGGCCTGGGATGTACACAGCTTGAGAACCTAATGAACTTTGGGGATGTCTCCATCTTTCTTACAAGTGTTTCAAATCCTGAACAATTATCAAACAATTCCTTTGCTTTCCTCTAAGTTTAGTCTTTGATCTCCTGAAGGAAGCATCATGACTGTCTTTTCTCTTTCCCAAAACAGTTTAGGACTGAAATGGAAGCCCTTTTGCCTTCTGAAAAAAAATATTTTTTTCCTTCTTTGATTCATGACTACCCTCTGCAGCTGTTTGTTCACTGTTGTCCCAGCATCAGTGATCTTTGGAGCAAGATCTATCTATCATGGTTCATTTACACCATATAACCACTCTGTGCCTCAGGGAGTCACTACTATATACTAAATCCAGATACTTCATCTTTTTGTCTACGTTCCAAATTACTGCTCTAGTTTTTCAGTGACTATAAAAATACCACATACTGAAAGTGTTTAAATAGGTGATGTATGAAAGCTCACTCTGCTGTTATGCTGTCCTGGTCTTGTAGCAAAAAGTCATCATCATCAGAACATATGTGAAGTATTTCTAGCACTGCAACAGACACAGAAAGATCTCTGTCTAGTCAGTTGAGGTTTTCTGCCCCTTAGTCTACTCTGTGGTAAGATCTGATGCTGGAAGAAGCATGATGAAACACTGGCTTCGAGGGCTTTGTGCATGGGAAAACAAAAATTAGAAGGGCTTTCAGAAGCAGACCCCAAAAGAAGGGATTGATAGAAGCTCATCTGCAGGTTAAGAAATGGTTACGGTGCAGAGATTTGTGTAGAGTAGAGGTGAATGATGCTGTTACACTGTGGTTCCCTGTAAAACTGAGCAGCAGTTGATGGGTAAAAGTGAGTGTTGTCCTCTGGTTTTGCTATACCTTCTCCTGTCTAACTGTATAATCTACCATGTTCTGCTCTGTTTTCTCCCCTGTTAATTTGTCATAGTGCTTGTTTTGTGCATTTCATTTTAGGAAGTAGAAAATGGGGAGAAGGACAAGAAAAAGGGGAACATTCTCCTGATTTTAATCTGTAAAGGGCAAAAGGTGCAACATCACAGACAAGTAAGTTTGAGTTCACATTATCTGAGGGAATAGCCTGTACACTGAACTCCAGGGCTGCCTTTTTGGCTGCCTCCTGACAAAGTGCGTTACACAGTAGTCTTTCAGAGTTGCTTAGTTAGTCTCCTGCATGGAACTGCCTCTGTGCTGAACTTCAGCTGAACTGCATTGATCATCAGTGTTCATTCCATCTGCTCTGGAAATTAGAAGAGAGAGAAGGGAAGGAGAAGTCTAGCTTGAAGTAAGGGTTGTCTTCAATAAGAATTTAATTTAGATATTGCACATTTACACTGTGTTGGTCAAATCACAGACCATTATGAGAAAGAAAAAAATTACTCGGGTTTCTTGTTCTGTAACCTCTGGATAAACCCAAACTTGCCCATTTAATACCTGTGTTTCCACGCTTCTTGCTTCTAAGGGCAAAATAGACCAGCACATCTACTGAAGATTGTTGGATGCCTGTATCCACTATGAAGTGTCTGCCCAGACAGTAAGCATAAAATAGATTTCATATGGTATCTCATGCTGTCTACTGGTTTGGATCCCCTGCCTTGCTCCTTCTTGTTTGTGCTGTCAGGAAACTAAATTCAGCAGCTGCCTGAGGAGTTGTTTTCCCTAGGGGAACCTTCAAGTAGCGTGGTTACCCGCACAAACCTACTTCCTTAGCTGGAGAGGAGGAGATGGAAGTGGATGTGGCAGGTCTGCCTTGTGCTCCTCGAAGTCAGGCCTCTGTCTCACCATGCACTGATAAGAAATCACATGAAAACCTCAGGCTCTGAAGTAAGGTGGGGCAATGCATAGTCCCAGTGGGAAATTATATGTGAAAGGAAAAGGTGTTTCAAGCCGATGTTGCTGTGACAATGGTTGTTTATGCAGGGCTAGGTATTATGTTGGTTAAAACATCCAACACCTTAGTGACATCTCAGATGTTTCCTGAGCAGTGGTGCTGTAGGAATGAGATGTAGATCTCATTGTCCTGGTTATTTTCTTGGTTTTGGTTTGGTGGGGTGGGTGGGTGGTTGATTGGTTGGTTTTGGGTGGGGTTTTTTTGTTTATGGTTTTTTTTGTTTTCTGCTTTTTTTTAATTTTTAGTTTGATACTTTTCACTTATTTTGGAGTTCAGCTGAGTCTTGCTAAGCCTTACTCCACATTGCTAGTAACCATTTCCACTTTTTGAGAAATACTTTTGCTCCTACTGCTGATTTAACACCATCACTTGGTGTCCAAGTACAGTGGCCAGGAATTGAATGGAGTAAGACACATAGCTGCACTGACTCTACCAGAAACAATTCCTTCAAATGAGAGACGAAGCAGGTTTTAGGGGTAATGCTGGGAGCAGGTCTGTGCTGTGACTATTCACTCCGTGTCTTTAAGGAGGAATGCAGTCCTCAAGGCAATAAAGTCAAAATCCTGCCTACATTGCAATCACTTTTCAAAATGTAGAAAGCCTTCACAGGTGTAGAAGCAAAAATTCTTTTCCTTCCTCTCTCACAATGCTTCCTTTTCTCCAGGAAAGACTAAAAATAAATAAATGGGCAAATTAAATGCATGTTTACAGATGCCACAGGATTGAAATGTTTGACTCTCTCTTATTTTCTGAAAAAATTCAGCTACCACTTTCCTGCTGGTTACAAATATCCCCTTACCAGTTCACCTCCTTTTCCTATCCACCTCTGGTTGTCCCTTCCACTTTCTAAAAATCTCAGCCCTTTTTCCCTAGGGGAAAGTTGAACGAAGGCGCTGTGGAGATAGAGGGAGCATGTGTATTGCAGCAGCTTTAGGTAGAAACTCTTACTGAGTAAAATGCTTCTACTTTTCTGCCATCTGAAATAAAAATTTCTAGCTGAGGAGATAGATCCATGCATGACTGTGGTATTGTCTCAGGAAACACTGGCACAGGTAACAGCACCACATTCCTGTGCTGCCAGACTGGAATAAAGACCCTGGGACCAGAGAGAGAATGTTGATTTCAGTGTAATAGAGGATGCATCTCCATTGATTTTGCTGGGGTGGTGTCCAGCGTATAAAGGTCTAGGTGAACACAGGCAAAGCTCGCTCTTTTTGCTGTCCTAGCAGAGGAGTAGTGATGGCCCTGGAGGATTGAAAGGAACAGCATACATGGTGTGGAGCTTTGGAACCAAAGCTGGATGGAAAACTATTCTCCAGTATTACCTGCACATTGCCAATCCTGATGTAGAGGTGAAAGACCATGTCTCTTTCCATGTTGGGAAAAGCTGCATCTTTGAGGATATGTTTAGAAGAAAGATGAAACAATGTCAACGCTTTGATTTGCTGGTGAGCTCACAGTCTTTGGAACTGCAGTGAGGAGCACCCTGCCTAGCCAGCAGAGCTGTTGGCAAAGGAAATGTTATGCATCTGTGTTCTTACCTCAGGTTTTGTTAAAGTAGATGCTGTGATTTGATTCGTTAAATGTCATCTTCTGGCTCAGCTTCTCCCCTTGAGATGAGACTTTCCTCCTTAAAGGTGTACTGAAAAGAAGCTTGGTTAACACATTGGCTGTAATTTGCTTGGACCTCTTTTATCCTCCCTCCTTGCTTCTTGATATCCTGATCAAACTCTTAGGGAACTCCCTTCATCACAAGGATGTTGCTGTCTGTGTTCCTGCTCATTCACCACCTGACCCCCACACCAAGTGGGAATTGGCATGTTGCTACTTTTAGTTTAATAATGCCATCACCTTTTATCATCCAGAGGCCTTCCGGATCAAATACACCCCTGAGAAAGAACTGCTGTCTTGGCAAAGAGATCAGTGCCAGAATTTAGTTCTCTGTCATTAGCTCAAATCCACTGCAGGTTAGATATGACCACAGAAGTCTTTATTCTCTGACAGCCACTTGGTGCTTCATGCATGTTGAATGGATGAACCCCCTTCCTTCTCCTCCTTCTGGTAAATTACTGCCAGTGCTTTGCAGCATGTGTGGTGGCATCAGCAGCAGTGTGAGCTTTCTGAAAAAGGCCTGGGACTTTCAGTGGGCTGATTTCTTAGTGCTAGATCTGCTGTATGCAGTGGGTTGGGAAAATGTGCACTGAGTATACAATGCTGTACTACTGAGCACAATAGGACAGAAACATGGCATTGTTAATGGCTCTGCTATTATCAGAGAGATGTGTATGTAATAACCTTCAAAAGTCTGGCATTTTTCCTCCATTCCTGGAGATTTAGCTAATAGAGGATGAGTGATCCAGTTACTAGCTCCTTAAATAGCGGTAGTACAGATACTCTGTGCAGATAGTAGTTTTTGGCAGCCATGTTTTCCATCAGTAGCAAGTTTCCTCATACAATGACCAGTTCACACGTTTCCATTCCATTCACTTGCAGTTGTTTGCTTGTGGGTGTGGACTCCGTATGCGTTTTGTGCCAACAATATGAACTGCGTGTGGCACAGAGATATACAGAGGGCTATGGGCATCTAGCCCTTCAAAGGCAGGCTGACCACAAAGCTTCCTGCCATGGGA
>NW_010531221.1:3853-55891 GCF_000687285.1 Phaethon lepturus | reverse complement strand
CATTCCTGAGTGTTGTGCTGTCATGGTGGTGGTGACAGAGCTTCCAGTATACAACTTCTGCTAATGGTGGCAGAGATCCTTCCTCAGCTGCACTTGTAAACTGAATGTGCCTTGCCTTTTATTGCTTGTGTTTCAAGTGTGTTGACTTTTTTGACTATCTCTAATTCCTGCTGCCTCAACTGTGTACTTAAAATGCAGTGACCTAACAGAAATCACTGTCATGACATGGATATCCTAAAGAAGCAAGACTTATTTTGCCTTCGTTTCGGAAAACATGTATGTGCCTCTGTTGAGCCTCAGAAATTCATGGGAAGTGTTTTGCTAGCAATCTTAGCAAAGTGCTATAACAAAGCTTCTTAGGGGATTTTGTAGCTGTTTTTTATTATTAGGTGAGCATTAACAATGCAAAGCTCTGTAAATCACATGGAAAGGACACAGTTGCAATTATAGATGCAGAATTGTACAGCACGGAAGTGTGACTGCTGAAGTCTGAACATATGACTACAAAGATCTAAGCTGTACTGTTTTTCTAGAGTTGTTACTTAGCTGCCTTCCCACCAATCTTCAATTTTCCCTTGCACAAAAATAAAGCTAATCAAGGAAGCTTCCTTCACTATGGGAAAGTGGTTAGTCACCCGAGCAGCCATGGTTCACACAGTCTGGTGGCTCTATCTCTTAATACTGACCTAAGGCCAGATGTACTAGAGGAAAGTACACCATGAAATAGGAGCCAAAGGTAGGGATAGAGGTATATCGTACAATGTTAGATTTTCTACACTGACTATGGTCAGAACACTCCAGTAAGTAAAAATTTCTGGGTGAAAAGGTGGCTCTTCTGTGAATGACATTACAGATTTGTAAGGTAGGATTTTCCTCTTGAGTGCTGAAACTGGTGCTCCAATTTAGGTGTCTCGCATGAAATATGACACCTGTTTAAATGGGTATACTTTGGCTTTTCATCTAGTGTGGAAAAGAAAAATGCACTGAAGACTACTGAATTTGTGGTGCTTTGTTTTATAAAGGTGTTGGTGTTTTAGCCATGGTCTGAACAGCCATGTTCAGAATGTCAAAGACTACTTGACCCTGTTTTTTTAGAGAGGTTGATCACCTGAGCAGCTGCCATTCATGCAGTCCACTCAGTTGGAGGGGACAGGAGAGTTTTTTGGGTTTTGAGGATTTTCTGTTTGTTTCCCCAGCAAACTGTTCTTCTGATGGCTTCCCATTCGTTTCAGTTCAGAGTGGTTTAAAACAAAACTAGCTCAGTGTTCTTGCAGATCCCTCCTCTTCACCTTTTTAAAAGCAGATACTCAGGTGACATACAGAATCAGAGTTACAACAACATAATGCTATCTGTAGATGTGCCCCCACGTCTCCTGGGGTGCAGTAGTTTTCTGAATTTTCCACTCATCAGAGGATGTCTAGGGTAAAAAGAATATAAATTTCAAGTGTTGAATGGAAGCAGGAAAAGAATCCCTTAGGGCTTATTTTACACAGGGAAATGAACTGGTAGAACTATAGTGGAATAATTATAATTATACCACTGTGGCATAACCATAAATGAGATAGAGCAATTGTATTGGAGGCATCTTACTTTTACTCTCAAATAAAGTACTGACATAAGGAACTGTTCTGGTAGTGCTACAGCAGATGATAATTATTATTGTTATTGTTGTTATTTATTAACCAGCATTTAATTTAGCACTTTTTTGCTGCAGCTTTCAACATGCTTGAAAATTAAATCTGTATTCCTGTTTGAAGTACCACTGTTGTCCTTTAGGCCAGTTTGTACAAACTCTTAGAAAAATCTTTAGACCTTCTTTATTCATCATAAAAATGAAAAGAAAAAAATGGGCACATACCCAAGTATTTTTCCTTTGCAGATCACCTTAAATATACATAGCTAAGAGCCAAAAAACATAAATTTTATTCCCAACTCTGCTACTGACTTTCTGTATCTGACCTTGGCCAAGTTATTTCACTTTTACAAATGAGAATAATAGTGCTGACCTTGCAGAGTTATTAGGAGGCTTTATTTCTAAAGCTTGCAAAGCCTTTTGAGATCTTAAAGTGGAAGGAGATAGCAAAGTTTAAAGTACAACTATTATTAAACACATTTATCATATAGGTTGGATACAAATGTTTCAGCCTTCTGATCTTGGTCTTTTTAATTTTTAAACTTCAAAGCCTAATTGAGATTTAGATTCTGTAAGTTTCACTGATTGCTTCATTTCCTGTGTATGGATGATACTGTACATTCTCCTTTCCTTTCCTGCAACCCTGTAAAACAAATCTATGACTGACCTCTATCCATTCCACTTCCCTCATGGCCCTTCACCAGTAGACAGAGGCTGACATGGCAGAGCTGACAAGATCAAGCGTTGTTAGGTCACTGATCTCTGCACTGAGGATTTTAATTAGACTTATCTTCTCGAGCCCTCAGTGGCCTAATTGTTGCTGAGGCTCTTGAATCTTCTTGAGAGATGGGGTTGCAATCTTTGCAGGGTAATGCTTATGATACCTTATCTTTGCTGCTAAAGAAAAATCATCCCTTTTGTGTCAGTTTCTGAACACCATGAAGCGATTCCATAATGGCACCTCATTAGCATCTGTAGCTTTTGCCTGTTGGTTTCTATCTTCAGTGGTCTCTGTGGTTGGATGCCTTCCCTGCACACTCCAAAGCAAACACTATACAGTAGTTTGTTTTTTTTTTCCCCTTGTAGAACTTTCTATTTCAAGTGTCAAGCATGTTTCATGTGTGAGGAGGTGCTGGGAAAAAAAGATGGTACATCTTTTGCTTGAAGAAATGCATTTTACATGTCTCCTAATTGAAGTAATATTTACGTGGACAGTACCTGGTAATCGTGAAACACAGCCCCCCTGCATAGACCCATCAGTAATTTCTATGAAGCAAATGAAATGTAACTTGGAAGGTGAGCATTTGACAGAAAGTATGCTCACTATGCAGGATCCACACTACCACTGGAAAATTTGGAGGTATCTGTACATGGAGAAAAAGTTGAAAACTGAGGCTCTGAAAGTCCCAGTGTTGTGTTTCTGTAGCTGGTGGTGATGCCTGTCTGAAACAAGGGAGTTTTGTCTGAATGAGGTGCTAAGCCAAATTCTTTGCACCTTTCTGAATGTATTCTTTGCAGCACTAATGCAGATGAGGCATTAACTGCAGTGCCTTGGTCTGATATATGGCAGGTGATGGCACTGTTTCTCTCTACCTCTTTTTCTTTGCAGTTTAGTTAGATGTGGATCAGCTCTATTGTATGGTGGCCTCCAGTTTCTGTACCCTCCCAACAAATTCTTCAGTAGGCATCTCTAACTGGTGGATGTCACATTCCCTCCTCATGAAAAGCTCTGTTCTCTTTGTGCCAACCAAATTGCTTGGTGGAGACAATTATCCCCCTTTGCTTACTCCAAAAAGTATAAAAGGTGTTCATGGTATTCTGTTTAACTGAGGCTTTCTTTATGATCTTATATCTTCCAGCTGAAGTCCAACACTACTTGTACTTGAACAAATAGGTGATTATTAGAAGTTGAAGGCCTCAGATTTTGGCTGCGCTGTTTGCTCTGCTGCGTCATAGAACACACTAACTTTATTTGAAAGACAAGGAAAAAGTAGGGAATGATTGTTACGATGTGGAATAAGGTTTATAACAGCAATAATCCTCCATGAAAACAGTTGTTATCATAGTTAATGTCTGCTTTGTCAGTGTGTTAACCTTCCTTGGCTTTGCCTCAGGCCATTAAATGACCAACCATTCGTTAAAACACCCGGGAGCAACCAGTTTCAGGGGGAATATTATGGACCTCATTTGCCAAGTGAAGCACTTGAAATAGCATGTCTGTGTCGCTTGCTACAGCTTATGCAAGTGTACCTGTACCAGTTCTCACCTGCATGAACTTGGCTGTAAACACATGTTCTCATATGTGTTCTCATTTACGCTCTGGCATTGCGCAGATTCATGTCCTTCCATGCTAGGCCTGAATCCAGGTAATATAGATGGGCTTCTAAGAGGAAGAGGGAAGATGTGTCTATGAATTGTTTTGACAAATTGGGTGAGGCACACCCCCAGTTTTTTCTCACCTTCCTGTAGTTTCTGCTTTTTCGGCATTTCAGTTTCCTTTGCTATTTGCCTAAAACAGTTGTGTTTTCACCTAACTTTCAACAGAACAGTCATGCAGAAGTGGTCTGAATGACCCCCACTGAACTACATTGATATTGTCACTCCTACTTCGACTTGCTCTTTTCCCCAGAGATTGACTCTTTTCTGATGTTTTTTACCATGTGATGCTAACTTTCCCTGGTATCTTTCATGACAACAGAACATAACTCTTAATCTTCTTTTGAGCTTAACAGTTACTTTTACCATCTTTTCTATTGTTTTCCAGTATTATTTTGTTTTTTAGTGGGTTCATTTCCCAAAATGAAAAAATGAACTATGTTAGGGACCTAAATGTTTTTTCCTCATTGAAAAACTTGTGCTGTCACATAGCACTGGGGGCTGTAGCCCCTCCATATATTCTTGTAGGCTGGGCATATCTGGACTCATTTTCTCCAGGTTGAGGATTCCACTACATACCAGAAGAGTTGTTCATACACTATGGGGAATGTGGATCCCCCCGTGTGTCCCTTTGCCTCTTTATTTTTGCCTGTAAAATGTTATGTAAAAGTATTGAACTTTATACCCTGTATCACTGTATGTTTTGAGTGTAAATCTGTTTTCTCTTGTATCAATTTTGGAGAGATTTACTGGTTTGTATGAAAATAGCCTGTGTGTATTCTGCTGACAACCACTACTTGCATTTTAGTCTTTAAAAGTTCCCCAGGGCAGGGTTCATGTCTTTCTGAGTATCTGGAAAGCAGCTAGAACATAGGAGTGCTTCTTCATGCAAAGGGTAAATGGGGGGAGTTCTGCCTTATCCTTAGGATTGCAGAGATTATGATGAAAGCTCCTACTGTTGAATATTGAAATCTATTTGAAAATATAATGATAGGCAGCACACTGTGGCAGGAGCAGCAAGAGGGCACACTGGAGTCCGTGGCACCCCTTTACTTGAAAAGAAAACGGTACCTTGTACTTCAGATACGCAAATGCAGGTGCTCTTTATACTTCCCTAGCACTTCAGAAGTTAAAATGGAGAAAAAGATTCTCCTTCAGTGCCAGCTACTCTTAATTGCACCTCTCTGTCTCAGGATGAATTTCGTTACTTTTTAAAGGCTCCCCTGCTTTCCTCCCTGTCTTTCTGGAATGGTAAAGTGCTCTCACTTGCTGCTTGGACACTCCCAAGTGCTGCTCGCTGCAGGTGTCAGTCTGACAGTTTATGAGAGTACTTCATAATCCCATAAAGAGACAGAGAGGAGAGGAGAGCACTTTGCGATGCACAGCCAGAGATGCTGCTTAGCTTCGTGTGCTCTTCACATGCAAATTAGGAAGGCTGCTTTCAGTACACAGGCCCTTCAAGACACACAGAAGTGCAAACATTTTCAGACAGAGTCTGCATCTGGTAAGCAAACATCTTTTAACTTTCCACAAGTGCATCTCCCTTGTCCTCCTATCAAATAAAAGAGCAAGAAAACTAAGTAACTAAATAAATAGTTATTAGGAATAGTTATATTGACAAAACTAAATAAACTAAATTGCTAAATAACAAGATTTCCATCTTGTCCTTCTGTGAGATTCCAGTCATAGCAGGAAAGATCCAGAAAAAAACCACATGCACAAGCAGAAGTTCTGGCCATTGAAAAGCCAGGCATCCAAGGAACCAAGATATAATGAGTTTTGAGATCACGTGATTTTAAAACACAGTAAGTCTAAGGCTTATCTATTTGATTTGTAAGCCATTAGGATGCACTTGGTTCACGTTGCTTTAACTTTTTAAAAATTTGAGAGATTATTTGTTTTTTTCTTTAAAAAAAAAAAGCCAAAGACAGAAAGAAAAAAAAAAACCAAAACAAATGAACCCAGGGTGTGGTTCTCAGTTTTAGACACTAGTGATTGAGAACTAAAAAAATATTGCTTATAAAAAGACTTGTGCAGAGACTGGCATGATGACTGCCTTTAGGACACTTCATTAAAGCACAAATAGCAAGGGGATGAAACATTCAATTTGCAATTCCTTCTTGCCTTTTTGGTACTTTTAATTTACTTTTAATATAATTATTCATTAGTTAATACAGCCAAACATTATTTACCTAAATATCTGTGGTATAAAATGTGTTTACCCAAAATGAGGTCATACCCCTCAGTAGTTTCTGATGTATGAAACAGTACTCTGTTCTGCAGAACCTTTTACTAGCATGCCTTATGCAACTTCCGATTTCTGCCAGATCAATAAAGGAAGGTGAGAGCATTTTTTTAAACACTGTCCTGCCTATCTCTGGGTTTATAAAACACTGCTGCTAGAATTTTGGGCAGTGTAGTGAGCTGCTTGCTCATTAGCCACTCAGCCAGTCACACAGCATTCTGTTACCTCAGGAGGGTATTTTCCACAAGCAAGAAGAGACAATGGGGAGCGATTAATAATACAGAGGGCTTGCTGTCTCTTCTGACTGATGTTAGGCATAGAACAAGAGCATGTCCTTTTGGGGTCAGTGGGGTTAGACTAATGTTTCAGCCATGAAAGATGGGAATCGAGGCCCATCATGTGCTTAAGTATTATAGTGCTGGGATGTGTTGAGTTCTTGTACCTGTTAGGGCTTCTGTGGGTAAGTTCCCACAGTCCTTGCATCTAGTTAGCATCACATGTAAATGAAGCTATTATAATTTGTACTTCTAAGGTGTATAAGTGGCAAATTAGCAACCAATACTGCAGGAAGACACCAAGACAGCTTTCCCATGGCTAGTGCTGGGCAGGACATTAGGAATGTACATTTAAAAGAAAAGCTGGGAAGCTAGATGGCCGTAGGAATTGGTAACGTGAGTATGATGGCTTTTGACTTCTGTGTCACAGATTTGAATGCAGCTGAGGAAATGAAAGCACTTCATGGTGCTGTCTCAGGAGAATATATAGGCTTTGCATCAGTTCCTTGTTCTTGAATCAAGGGATATTGAGCCAAACAGAAACCCTCCCACTGGTTTTGTTGACATCTGTGAGCTTTGGGTAACCTAATGGGCATCTGTGTAACTTGCATATCCTCAACTTGTAAACTCTAGAAGAGAGTCCTGACAGAAGGTCCAAGCTTGAGGTCTAATCTCTGGCCTAAAGACAGTCCTTCTGTATCAGCATTTGGACATGTCTGTGGAGTAGGGTGTGGAAAGCAGGTGTTTTTCCATGGCGTGTGGATAAATAGAGAATTTCCTGGAAGTGGTAATTCAGCACATTAAAGTCAAAACTCTCCCCCACCCCTCCCAAATGAAAACCACCACCACCAAAAATACTCTTTATTATAAACATTCATGCAAATAGTGCCTATATGAATTTACACAGCTTGTTGCACCAGCCTATGTATAATGTCCCTGTGTGTCATTCTTCTCCCTGCTTATGCTCAGCACCTTTTATCCAAGATTCTCAAAGTCACTGTGAAGCAATAATGAATTCAGCTGCACAGTACCCCTGCTAGTTAGGTAAATGCCATTTCTGTTTCCACAGATGGGGGGGAAATGAGGCACAAAGAGGTTAAGTGCTTCACCTAAGGTCATGCTCTAATGCATCATTGTCCTTTTTCTGCATGGTGAGGGCTCTGTCCCCCCTGCTGGAAAAATTGCTCAGAACTGTTCTCAGACTCTAAGCATATCTGATGAATCCCATTCACACAGACAAAAACTAGGAGCTGGAATTACACTCTTGTCCTTCAGCTACCTAAAGCGGACTTCTGAAACTTGAATTAAAGGACAATTTTATTAGCTATCTGTAGTGGTAGTAGTTAATTAATGACTTATTAATACCTCTCTGTGGGTCTATCCAGTATAGAGCAACATAATCATTGTGTATTACATCTATGTAACGAAGCACAGGTTCGAACTGTCTTACGAGTGCTGGTTCTGTGAGATGGAAAAAGCCTTGTGGTGGCTTGAAGCTTCCTGCTCCCTGTGTGTGGGTGTTTTAGGGATATTAGCAGCATTCCTGAATACAGTAAAGTTTTGTTTCTGTATTGATTAAGCTTTTAATGACATGTTTAATATGACATGTTCATAAATTTGCCATTCCCCTCCTTTCTCTTACCCGCCCAGTTTTGTGAAACGTCTGTCATCACCATCTTGCTGATGAGGGCAAATGGCTGAAATGACAGAAATGCCATTCTGTTTGCAAACAACACAAAAGAAAACCTGAAACTCAAATGCACTTTCAACCATCAAGTGGAGAAAACTGTCATCAGATCAAGACTTGATGGTAAAAGATTCCTCTCCTGTTCTTATTTTATATGCAGACAGAGGCAGGAAACAATGAAGACTAGAAAAAGAAAGTTTCAGAATCCAACACCCACAATTCCCAAGGGGCTGGTAGCCTTTTTTTCATTTTTTTTTTCCCTTTTTTTCACAAGAGTATCCAGGACATGTGTGAGTGATCATACTGTCTTCCTCTCCCAAGTGGCTTCAAGTCTCTTCAAGCTCATGATCACAGACTCTGTATGAAAGCACAGAACCTCTTAATGTGACAGCTCTAGGGGACAAGTCTGAGCTGATGAGACAAAGTTTTGTCATCCAAGTATCTTGTAAAGACTTTGGTTTTTAGTGGAAAAATGAGACTATCTTCACAAGTACTTCCTGAGAGCTTTGTTTTTCCTGCCTTGTTTGCTTCCTTGTTACCTCTCTGGCTGGTCAGTGGTGAGTGAGTGCTGAATTGTTATCTTCTTACACCTCTGTGTACAGTGTGCCCATTGCTCCCACCATCTCTGCTTTGGAGCTCTTACATATGGCAGGTTGCTATGGCAGTCCCAGCATGATGAACAAGTGTTTTCATCACTATTTGGGGCTGGATGCAACTAATGGAAGGAGCTCACTTGTTCCTCATGTAAGCAGAACTAAGGGGAAGGAAGGAAAGGAAAGAATGATACTTGTCCTTCTGCTCTATTCCTAAGTCAGAATGCCTTATCCTGTCTCACACCCACTCACGCATGTGCACTAGTGTGCACGGATGAACATTTATTATTAATCTGCTCCTGATGTTGCTGCTTTTGAAATTTATTTGGCAGCTTTTGATTAGCTCTTTTCCCTTCAGCTATCTGTTTAGCTAAAACTGTGTCCTTCCAACTTCATCTATAAAATATAGAGTGCTGGAGTAATGTTTAGAGGCCAGCAGAAGTTGGGCATGAGAGCTTCTCCAGTAGACCTTGTTCTCACGTTTTTGCAAAGTTGGGAGGAACAGCTGTGTGTTTTTCCTGCACTGGTGTTCTTACTCTTTCATATATACCTCCTTCTGTTAAGGCCAGTTAGAGAAGCAGGGACAGAAGTCACATACCCCTTTTTGAATCTGCAGGTCACACACCATCAATTACTTTTTGACAAGGTCAAACAAGAATCCTGAGAAGAGTCAAACTCCATAATTAAATGCCATCCCCCAGGTAGTTGATGTGTGCTGAAGGAATCTGAAAAATACTGCAACAAACAGGGTTTCTCTTGTTTGATCCTTCAAGCAACAGTTTTGTGGTGCCAATGAAGTAGTTTCATCAAGAATCCCTTAGACTTCTCAAAATAGAAGATAAGGTAAAATAGGTGCAAGCCTTTAAATTATTTATCTTTAAGAGGGCAAAGTTGACCTTTATGCTTTACATAACACCTCTTTGATCACAGACAGCAGTTCTTTCTGGCTGTTTAATCACAGATTCTTGAAATAAAAATAGTCACTTTAAAGCAGCCAAGGTTTTTCTAGCTAACTCTATTCTGATACAAATGTATGCATGTCTCCAAGTACGTGTACACATCCTTGCTTCTAGGCATCCCCCCTCTTTCTTATTCACAAACAAATATAGGCACACATCTGTGCCCCCTCCTACTTCTAGTTTTTGCGCTAGTGATTACTGTAAAAACACAGGAGGCTATGCTTTTGCTTTTGTCCTCTAGACATGGACTTCGGTCACTAGAGACCACAGTTAATACAGGCAGCAGCGCTGTGACAGTGCTTGTGAAGCTAAAGATTCTGAAATGTCCACCTGTCCTCTGAGAAGACCTTTATCCTAGGGGCTCAACACTAATTGGTGTCCTCATCTTTCAGATTAAGTGCAAGTTTAGGACTACAGGGATGAAGCTTCTTCCTGTATTCTAAAATTATGTTTTTGCTTTGCATGCTTTAAGTACCACTTTGCTAGAAGTGGCTAAAGAAATGAAGAAAGTTTCTGTGAATATATATGCACTCTGTTAATAAGATTTTCAGATTCAAAGTACTGAGAGCAAAGTCCTTCACAAATGCCTCCAAAGGACAACGTACATAGACTCTGTGGCCTGAAGTTAGTTATACAGGTGTTAAAGTAAATAGGCACATACTAAGGCCTCATTGAACTTGATGGGAAATAGATAGCTAAGTTCTTTTGAACACTTGCACCTTAAGCAGTTGCAGCAAGGTGAGATCCTTGAGTGTGGAAAACCAGAGGAGCTGGAAGGTACGTTTGTATTATTTAGTCGAGTCTTCACTAGCAGCCTTACAGTAAGGGTAGAAATTCTTTTCCCCACTATTTTCCCCACTATACACAAGGGGACACTTAAGGCTCAATAACATTAAAAGTTTTTTTTTTTCAATTTGGTCTTTAGTAGAAAGATCATCCTCTTCTACAGGCAGGGAAACTGAGGCAGTGCTCCAGTCACTCATGAAACTTCTAGCAGAATAGGAAGCAGAATCCAAATTCACTGACTCCTACTACAATGCTAGAAACTTACCTTTTCATAGGAGTGCACAGTTTTTGGTGTAGGGACAAGAATGGGAGGAATAAAGCATACATTTCCTTTACACTGGCTCTTCAGATGCCACTGATGACCCCCTTAAATACTTTAAAGTTTTCTTACGTAGACAGCCTTAGAAGTTTACCTGTTTAGTTAAATCTCTTGGCCTAGAAACCTAAATTAACAACTATGTTGGCTACTGGTAGAGGGAGATAAACAGCTATGATTAATCAAGCTCAGGGAAATCCAAATTGTACAGTTCTGTGAATCTCAGAAGTAGAGTTTATTTTGAGGATTGGGAAGTGGTTCCAGCCCTCTATGTACTTATCCAGGCAGAATGTGTTTATTGATACTAGCCAGAGGCCTAAGCTAAACAGAATTGCCAAGCACAGCAGATTGCCAGGAGCATCCAAACAGCTATAAGCCCAACTGCCTATTCTGCAGACCATGGCCACCATCAGCATTGAGAAAGGATGTGTGTGGCAAGCCTGACCCTGCAGGGATCTCTTTCCTTCCTGGGACAGGAACGGTAAGGTCCCAGCCATTATCCAATGGATGGCAACCTTCAGTTTCCCCTATGTTGGTCAGAAACTTAGAGCTAATTATTCTGTTCACTGGGGATGATCTGGGTTCCTGGGATACTATGTATGATGCAACAAGGTATTTGGCGTGGACATCACTAAATCATTAGCTCTCCCGAGAAGCTATCACTGGGTAGGTATGTTAGTCCTGATGTGTTTAGCTTTAGCTTTCAAATCACTGTCACGAAATAAGCCTACTCTTGAGCGTTTATTTAGAGAGTCCATCTGGCTGAGCCTGTGTTACTACGTAACTTCAGAGTTGGTTATTTGCATATGGTCTTTGCATTGTGGAGTAAGATACTCTGTGCGCTTTACTCTTTGTACAGATGGTGTCCTCACCATATCTCCACCATCATAAACTCTTGTGTAATCTCTGCATCTTCTTCTGCATTTAAAGTCTTATTTAGTCAGAATTCTTCCTTTCTGATTGTTGCTGTTTCTTAAATTGCTGGAGGAGGACAGGACACGGATGAGGACAAAGAAAATGAACAGTAAGGAGCCCTCCCTTGGCTGTTCTAGACCCCAGTCAACATCAGCATGTAGAATAATGAGAGATAAACCCTGCAAGAATATCAGCATTGGTGGAACTGTTCCTTTCTACAGGGCTTCAAAGAACAAATGAAGAGTAATGAGAAAAACGTTGCATTACTGGCTCTTTTTTGCTGCTGTGTTAAAGCAGGGTTGTGGACAGACCTAAAGCCCTGTGTATAAGAAGCTGGTCCATTGAAAAGTTCAAAAACAGAATTAAAGTGGTATTTCTCAAACTTCTTGGGAGGCCCAGTCATGTGTTGCTGGTAGCAGGAAGGATTGTACTACGTTCAGGGAGAAACGTTGAAAAAAGAAATATCCCCCTAGCAATATATCCTTTTGGTTGTACTCAAGGTACTTTGTCCCTCCTTAATTTACTCTTCCATGGCTTATCTCTTGGCATATCACTAGCTCCTACCAAGGAGGTTCCAAGGAGGGACAGGAGTCACACATGTGAAATGGCCACTGCTTCACTTTAGATGCAGGGAGTAATTTTGCCTTTTAGATATACAGCACTGATTAAAACCTTGTGAAGTAGTTTGCGCCCTTCAAGGGATAAATACCAGAAATGTATGAAAAAAATGTTGCAAGCAGCGGAGACCTTATCCTTTATTTTTTATTTTCCTTTCCTTTGTTGATGGTGCTAGTCTTGAGGATCTTGCAATGATTTAAATTTCATTCATTGCTCCTTTTAGAGGTGTTTAGAAGAGAAGTTGTGAAGCTGTGGACGTTCTTCTTATACATTATTGTAGCCTTCCAGTACCTGAAGTGGGTTTATAAGAAACATGGGGACAGACTTTTTAGCAGGGCCTCTAGCAACAGGACAAGGGGTAACGGCTTTAAACTAAAAGAGGGTCGATTTAGACTAGATCTAAGGAAGAATCTTTCACAATGAGGGTGGTGAAACACTGGCACAGGTTGCCCAAAGAGGTAGTAGATGCCCCATCCCTGGAAACATTCCAGGTCAGGTTGGATGGGGCTCTGAGCAACCTGATCTAGTTGAAGATGTCCCTGCTTATGGGAGGGTGTTGGACTAGATGGCCTTTGAAGGTTCCTTCCAAGCCAATCTATTCTAAGGTTCTGTGATACTAGTGCCTGACCAAGTGCTATCACACATGTCGGGAAATCTGCAGGTTTACTAAAAATGGCTGAAATATTGTCAACAGAACAGAAATAATTAATTTATAGTAACATTCCGAGTGTTCAGAAAAACTTTCTTTAAAATTTCTTCCATTAGAAAATTATTTTTTCTTCTTTAAAAATCTATTTTTGGGGAATAACTGGGAATTCTTTTTTAGATGTTTTTGAATACAACTTTGATAATTGTTCTTGTTTAGAGTGTCTTTTTATCATGAGAACTTTATTGAGTGATTTAAATCTTGGGGGAAGATGAAGACTGACCTAAAGTGGATTTTTAGAATATTTACTTGGGAAGAAATTTTGAAGTCTTGATTTTCTGTTTTCAGTGATTTTCACACACCTGCCTGAAGATCTAGGAAAAAAACCCTATCTAGATTAAGACATCTATTATCTGTTATAGCCCTACTCAGTGTATTCGCTTTTCTGTCCTACTCAAGGCCATGTGTAAGCTCATGACATTCAAGGTTTGCTTGTAAGTGATTTTCAGAGCAACACCTTTCCACCAGTGAACCATGACAATGACAATGTATGATGGCATTCTGGATGTATGTTCTTCATCTCAGTGCTCCAGTGATATTAACCCTGTTGCAGATGGTCTGCATCCTGAATAAGCACTGTATCCCAAACAGGTTATTTGTGTCCCTGTGCCTTTTGTCTTTGGGCAGAAGAGTTGAACATCGTCTCCATAAACATCTCTCGTAAAGTGGGTCATTAATTCTTTAAAATGTTTTGCTGTCAAAATAGCAATGTTAAGGGACATTTGTTTTCTTTTAGCAACTTCCTGCAGCTTACAGAAAAATCTTTCTTTTTCTGGCTTTCAGCTTCAAAAGTTTTCCTGATACATATATTTGCCCACTTTAGGCAACAGTAAAAACTTGGAAAGACAAGTTCTGCCCTCACCTCTGTAATTTTACTGCTGTAAATTCTTTCTTCGCTGACATTAGAGCAACATTTTCATGCTGTGTGCCTGTGTACAGGTGGAGAAGGAGGGAATGTGGGCCTTTTGTCTAAATATAGTTAGATGTTTTCAGAGGTATAAATGGGAAGGAAGACACCAGTTACTGCTGGATGGCCATGCCTGGGTTTGGTACTTAACTGCTACTTTAGCTTTTTTATTCCTTTTTTTAAACAACTCTGATGTGCAAATAATGATAGCTCCAGCTCACTCTGTATACCTCTTCTGACACTTCAGGGGTGATCGAAAGAAGGAGCAGTGACAACTTTAGTCAGCAGAGACAAAAAATTTGATTAAATCTTCTTGAAGGACAGGTCCATGATAGAAAAAGGAGCACATTTTGCACTAATTTTTTTTCAGGATCTTTAACACACTTTAAAAGATTAATTCTTAGCTAGCTCTAATTGGGAGATCTACCATTGCCAGCAAGATTATTTTGGGGTTATTAATCATTTCCTCTGTGGTCAGTAGGAGAAGGTGCAGAGCTGAGAGCTCTGCTGCCTGCCCAAGGTTTGAGATAACCTATCAGCTTTTCAGTCATGATGCAAGAAAGCATTTTTAATGCTCTTAATATTGCTGGATTTTCCACCCTCATTTGTGCTGATCCTTACACAGCTCTTTCTCATTTGTTTGTATACCCATTTTTCTGTGTCTGTCTCTCTCTGTCTTGGTCTTTATCTCATTCTCCCATACATGCTTTTTGTTTTTTGTCCTCCTTGTGCTTCATCTTTGTCTTAACTCATTCTCTGTTCTTTCTCTCCTGTTTTTCCCTTTGTCAACGTGTTTTCCTTTAGTCTTTTTTTTGTGCATGCATCTGTGTCTTTCTCTCTACTCTCCCTTCTCTACTCATCCTTTATCTCTTTCCCACTCTTTCTCTTTTTTCCAATTCCATTAGCGAAAGTAGATAATAACTTGTGAATTCAAGTGGAACTTCATTTCTGAAACCGTACACTCGTGCTGGAACCCATTAAGCTCGATAGCGAGAAATGAGAGAAATCATAATTATCAGGCCAGTAAAATACATGAAACATAAAATTTGTCAGGGAAAGTAATTGAAATTATTGGAGCAGTTGGGTCCTGGTGCTGTGCAGACCCTCAGTGATAATGGAAAGGTTACAGGCAATGTTTAGCAATGCTGATGAGGCCCAAGGTGACTCAACGCCACCACAGTCAGCAACTTTATGCTCTGCTTACATTAATTTGCTAATCTATCTTTGGAAATGGCCAGGCTGAGCAGTGCACCAGGGTTCATAGAACCCCTGCCGAAGAGCTGGTGTAGCCAATGTTGCAAAACTTTTGCTTTCGTTTTCCTGTTACTTCACCTCCCTCTCTTCTGCTCCTTTTCCCCTCTCTGTTTCTTTCCTCTTCTTTAGTCTTCCCATCCATTTCCCACTGGAGCCATTTTAAAGCCTGCCTGTACGGTCACAATATGTTGATTATTTCAAACTTGTACTACGGCAGTCCCAACCTTTTCTCTAGCATTCCCCTCTGAGAAGCTGTATGTACTTGCAAACTACCAGGGAAGTCCAGGAGCTGTTGCTGATGTTTCCATTCTCTCTTTGAGGGTGGAAAAGCTAAATCAAAGGAAACTGAAGTGGTCAGGATGGAAGCTGGACATAACATATTTATGCCTTTGGTTATGGTGTCCCTCACCACTAGATCAGCCCTCATCCATTTGTTGACTAAAGAGGTTGCAAGGGCTGTTGAAAAGCCAGTGCAGCCTTCACTGCAACTAGCCAGGGAATCTGTGCTGACGGTGATTCAGTGTGTGCTAAGTATTTGGATTCTGTATTGTATAATAAAATGTTATTGCATCTGCTCCAGCAAGGCAACCTTGAAAAATTGGCACGAACGTTGATCAGACAAGGTACAAAAATCTACTCGCCCACTCATGAAGGCAAACACTAATGAACTATTTGTTCTGCGTGGAGAGAATGATTTTGCAGGGCTCCTTGTTTTTAAAAGGGAAAGAAAGAGAGGAAATAGCATCTGCTTCTCTTTAGAGCCTGAAACAGACTGTGAGAGTTACTGAATCATCCAGCCTCCTCTTTCTTTCTGAAGGGTTAATGTGATCTGGAGAGAATGACATAGTGGTCTGCACTTTCTCCTTAAGATCACTGTCGTGGTGACATGTGTAAGCCCTGATCAGAGCACTCCGGTCTCCTCCTTTGTTTCTGTACCTGTTATCACCCTCTACCTCCCTGTCTTCTGCCTGTTGTGTTTGTCCAGGGGCTTTTTCACTCCTCTGGAATTTCAACCCAACCATGTGCAGTTTGCAGAGCATTCATGGGCCATTTTCAGAGATACTTAAATGCTCTCTGCAGGGTGCCCGCTTTAGTCCCATCTGGCACAGGTATCATCACCCCACTGCTGTCATGCCCCTATGATACAGGTTGAAGCTGTTCACTCTGAAAAGACCTGAAAGCCTAACACAGCCCATCTACACAGCATGGGCATAAAAATAATCATGCTGTTGCAATCCACACGGAAGGGGTGGTAGGTTCTGTTACATTGCCCATAGCTGCTTTTTCCTCTCTTCAGCCAAACTGTTCAGTGCTTTCTCTGCTAATGGGTTGCTGCCGTGGAAGCGACCGCATTTCAATAGCATTGTGTGTTAAGCGGTTTTGTAGGTTGCTTTGACAGGAGGACTGCCTTATCCAACTAGGTCCACCAACTAAAAAAAGAAAACCTGATAAAACAAAAAAAAAAAATTTAATGAAATTAAATCCTCTCTACAATAGCTCTTCCCCAGATGTGGTGTTGAGCCTGTCATTTTCACAGCAAATGGATGCTAGTACTGCTAGATTTCAAGCCCCAGAAAATATGGTGTTTAACGAACTATCCGAACAACCTCACAGCAGCAGCAGTAGCATAGCTTATTAAGGTTGATGCCTTGGTTCAAAGCAGAGCTCCTTATTATAGGGAATATGTTACACATAGCTTGTCTGAGGGGGCCAATTGTAGATATCTCTTCTATTACCATTAATACTTTTCTGATGGCAGTTACAAAACCGCTGGGTAGGACTTCGCAGCTGCAATTTAAGAATAATCTGTGGTCATTTTTCTGGCAGTTCCCCCTGGAAGTCTTACTGGGCACTGGATTTAAAAAGGCCCTGCACAGTCCCGTAAGAGAAAACAAGAAATCAACAGCTGTAATACCAGTAGATAATAGGGAAGTTATATGCCATTGGAAGAAAATGAGGCATCATTACAAATGGCCTGGGAGCAAGAATTATCACCAACTTAGTAATGGCTGGAATGCTCTTTCCTCCTCCTGACACTTGGGTATATAGTCTTTACATTTAAGGGACTGAAGATTACATTGGTATTTCTATTCCTAAGAGCCTGGTTTCTCTAAGTGGTTGAGAGAAGTTGTAAGGAAGCCTGGGGGAAGATGGAGGAGAGGGGATTGTTTTCTTCTTCACTGAATTGTTTTTTGCTTCTGGCAAAATCTGGCCCCGCTGTTCTCTGGTGGTGTAACCGCTGCTCCTTCGGCATTGGCTCAGACCTAGAGGGTGAAAAATAGCTTACCAAGAAAAACATAGTGTCCAGATTCCTCTCTTCGCATCACCTCCTTAGAGGCAGTCTTCAACCCTAAAGAGTGTCTCAGAAGCATTTCCAATGGTGCCAAGTATAGTTCTTCATTTTCCTGGGAAGCAGTGTCTGTCAAGCAGCATGCTTTCTGTTGGCATCGTGTTGCCAACCCATGAATGTATGATGAGCCTTGTGAGCATCCTTCTGCCCTGAAAGACCCCAACAGCTGAAACGTATTTGTGAGAACTTCTGCCTTCTTTTTTTTTTTTTTTTTTTTTAATATGCAAAATAAAAGACAGTTTTCTGTTCTGGTTGCAGAAAAATATCTGGAAATATAAAGGCATTTATATCCTTAACCCTGATGTCAAAATTTGGAGGGGAAAATTAGAAAAAATGTTAATGTTATTAATACTGATTATTTCTAGGGGATGGTTCATAATTTTTTTGTATTGACAATAATTTGTCGCATGAATGGAGATTCAAAAGGGTTGCTTAAAAATATAAATCCCAGATTATGGTACTTACTTCCCTAAGATCATTACGGGAGCTGAAATCTGATGTTCTCTCTGAACTTGTGCTGTCAGTGTAGTTTTTGTTGAGGTACTCGGCTAGGGTAGTAGAGGTAGATTAATTTGTTTCACTGTAGCAAGCTATTTTCTCTCCTGTTATGAGACTTCTTGCAGTAGCACAACCGAGAACTGTGTAGGTTGAAAATACTACAAAATAATGTTTAAATCCAAGAAAAGATCATTATTTTTGTGATGAAGAGATTAGGGGAAAAATAGTTCTGAATCTGTCTTTTTTTTCCAAAGGCAATCAAAAGAAGTTTTGGTGGTTGCAGTGAAGTTCCCTGGCTTTAAAACTTTTTTTAGTTTTGCACTTTTAAAATGAAAATTAAAGCTGCAGAGAAAGAATACTCTTGAGTGGCTTAATCTGCATATTCTTTCATTAAAAAAGAAAAACATATAGTGGATTTTCATGCTGTAATATGAATAGTCCAGATTTTTTTAATGGACTTCAATTTTTAATGAGACTGGTCCTGCAGTCTGGTTATTTATAACTTCCACAGCTTAATTAAGTCCAGTGAGAAGGACTGAATAAATGGAAGCATCTCAACCTGAGCTAGCAAATGACAATCAGAAAATGTGATGAGAACAGCCTATAAGGGGTTGCTTTATATGTTCCCTTGTCCCTTTAAATCCACGACCTACATGAAGATGGAAATAAGGCACTCCAAGCAGGAGTCCTGCTTCTGGTGCTCTGTTAAAATGTCAATTTTAAGAAAAAAATATCTCTAGGTCAGCCTTTTGAGGTCTTGAAATGTTTCTGCTTGTGTGGGTGCTGCTGGCAAGCTGTTTGTAGACACTAGCGCATCAACGTGTCTAAACAATGGGGCATGGCTGGGAGCAAGCAGGAAAATGAATTGCAAAGAGAGCGGCTGCTTAGTGCATATTAAAACAACTCAAAGGCCAAAAGACTCTGAGAGAAAAGGGCCTACTTATGATCCACCTCATCTTTCTCCACTACATGGGGGACAACAGGGTGTGCATTAGAGAATTATGTTTTATCTATCTGAAGAAAAGTGATCCAAGCCAAGAGAGCATCCAGGCTCCAAGTGTACTGAGCTGCACTAGGTGGCAGGTGGTTTTAGACTTGCTGCCATCCCTACCCTTTCTTTTTATGGATTCTTAATGGGCCTTGCTGGCATTTTTCCAGACTTCAGCATTGTATGGTAGTTAAAGCACCGAAGGACTGTAACACTAGGAGACCTGGATTGTGCATCAGCTACTCCAGTTATAGAATCATAGAATCTTTGGGTTGGAAGGGACCTTTTAAGGTCATCTAGTCCAGTCATTCTATTTAGGAGGGCTCCTAAATAGAAAAACTATGAAGAAGGGATTTGCTTAGATCTTACTGTCTGGGTCACACTGGAATAGATCCTCCATCGCTCATCTCTGACCGCTAGCACAACTGACACTTGAGCAGCGGTGAAATGGGAGGCTGCTGGTGGCATGAATGCTTTAGTAATTGTTGTGTTTTCTGCAGGCTGATAAGAGTTTGCCTTGAGTAATATGTGAGCTTGCACAGCCTTCGTACAAAAAAGTACAATACATCTGCTTTCTTGCAGAAACTCTTTGGGGCCCTGGCACAGCTCTGTCCATGTGTCTTAGCAGCAGTACAGGCAGGTCCCAGAAGGTGAATGAGCTACATTATAAAGTTATCGGCAGCAAACTGTTCACAGGATTGGGATGAAGTTGTCTTTCTCTTGATGATTTTTTTCTTCTTTCCTCTTTGAGAATATGGCAGTATGAGATAGGGCAAAGTCCCTGATACCCTTTCAGGAGTTATTCCTTGGGTTATTATGCTACTCCTTCTACCGCTATACCATGCTGTTACATTTAAACCAGTTTAAGCAGTGGTATGCCAAAAGCTGTTCCCATACTAATGATCCAGACACATGTCAGAGAAAATACATGTCTGTTGCAGAGTCCTGACAGCTTGAAAGTTAATCAGTGGCCAAGTTTTAAGCCTATTCAAGCTGAGACAAACCCTGATAGCTTTCAGTGGACCTTCAATATGCTCCTAAATATGATTTTGTTGTTATTACTTCATTTCAGAAGGCTGGGAAGGCTTGTAGGGATCTGCCTTTTAGAGACAGATGACTGGTGGTATGATGACCTCTCCGTGTCTGTCATTGTTGCCTGTTCCATTTTGGAGTTGTGTGAACCACTGGAGGGGGAGAACTGATTTGACAAGTTTAAGATTTCCTCAGACTTGGTTGTCATTCAGAATTACTTGCTAGCTAACATCCATGAAGACATTTCTAGGTTTTGAATAATCTCTAACTAATAGCGTGTTTTCTATCAGTTCACAATGTGTCTTATTACACCTGCTAGCCATGATTGGAGTCCCAGGTTACCCTGTGACCCTGTTCTTAGCAGGAGATATTGCATTTCCCTAGTACTGTTTTTAATGAATTAAAAATTTTCATATATTCTCTTAAAGTCACTTTTTATATGAAGACTCTTGGCAGGAAATTCAGTGGCTGGTGAATTTACTGGAAGTGAATAGACGAAAGAAGTTGTTTTATATAACACATACACATTGTGGAATAATGTTTTTGCCATAATCGATTAAATGTATTCATTTCCTTGCATAGTTATGTCAGTTCTGTATGTCTGAAGCATCTACCTAATAGGTTGTAATTACATGCCTTTGTGTGTGTGCAGAAGCTGCATTGCTGAGCATCTAAGCTGCGTAGTGTTAAGAGCTATTGGAGCTTACGCTTCAGTACAAGTGCAGAGGTTTATGTTTTCAAAGAAATAAAACTTGAGTTCCATCCCTGCAGATACATCGGACTTTAGAGAGTGAAAAATAAGTATCAATAAATTAGCAACCATGTTGCATGATGAAAACAAGGTATCTTCATTCTTCTGAAAGCATTGAAACATAAAAATTAAATATGTCACATGTAGTCTTTACTTTACCAAAGGTCTGCTTTCACCTTAGGAATTGTTTGTGTCCAGGTAATATGTATCTATGTAGGATAGGTCAGTACCTTTGGCATTGTGACCTTTGTGTTCTATATACACCTGCTATTTACTGATATACCGTAACACCTGTTATTTGGTTCTGTGATGGATTTTAAGATGCCTGTATAGCATTTTCTATGGCCCAATTTCAACTTAGGAGTATTTATTCCATAGCTTACAATAGTATGTACTCACCTCAAGCAACCTGGAAAGTTCATGTTCTAGGTGCTGTTCAGGTATCATGACTTTGAGAGCTACATTGTGGGGAAAAAACGCAACAGGGAGATCTGAAAATCTTGATAAGAAAGGACCAGGCAAGTTTCTCTGAAGCCTAGTGTCCAGGCACGTTAGATCGAAGTTAGTTGATATAGGAAGCTCAGGGAAGGTGAGCTATAGGAGCCTTTCCTGCGAACAGGATTCAGGATGCGTCTTTGGACAAGCAAAGCTAAGGACAGGACAAAGTCTATTAATGGAAGAATGGTATTCTTGTGGGAAATTTTATTTTCTTTCTGTTGAGCTGAATTATTAAATTTAGGGGTCTACACTACTGTAAATATGCCGTTGCTGGTAACAAGCTAGTTTTGGTAGACGCTGAAGGGCATGCACCTTCTAGTGTGGTATCATGTGGTACTTCCATTCATTTAGGTATTGTGTTGAATGATGTGTCTAGTGATAGCTGCATTACAGAAGATGCTAATTATATAATTAAGTTGATAGAAGCCAGGACTTAAGGGTTCATTTTCAGCTGCAGGCATGTATTTTGTCTGAGACCTTGGGAAACCACTGAGTTGCCTCTTGGATAAGGAAGGTACAACCTTGTAAAGTCAAAATAATTAGTCTTCCCTTTCCATTGCCTTGTCATCTTAGATTAAAGCTGTTTCAGGCAGGCCTTAGACTCTTTCTTACTGTGGTCACATTGCAGTGCCTAGGACAGGGGGGTTCATCTGCTTTTTGAAACGTGAGCGCTACAAGCACTAGACATTATCTGTAGAAGTACACAGCGTCGGTTGTCAGTAAGGAAGAAAATCTGTCTGCACATTGAACATTTCTATAGATGCTGGTTAGGAAGAAGTGCAAAATTCACATTATTGGGTGGGAGAAGGGGAGGAAATCTATGGAGTATCAGGGCACAAAAAACACACAAGCCATTTTGCCTTTCCAATTTCTAAATACTATTTGTTGCTTAAAATTTTCCAGTGAAATAACGTGATAGTGCTGCCTACCCCCACATGAGATCTTTTACTGACATGTGGGTTGTGAACACCTGCTTGCACCTTATGTTGCATCATACTGAGAACATGAAATTCCATTTGGAACAAAGTCAGCTCAAATGTATCAAAAGCATCACTGCCCTGCAGCCCCCTCTGCTCTCCCAGCCTGGGGCTACCCTGGGAACCAGAAGTATCCCATATCTTTTTAAGCCACTATGAGATTTTGAAAGTACTTGTGAACACCTTTTGCGAGAGGACATAAACTGTTCTTTGTGCAACTGTTCTGAGCTGTTGCTATTATATCTGTTCAACATTCCTGATTTGTTTCAGATTCCAAAGTTTTAGATATTTAATGCAAAACAATAAGGGGGAGGGGGGACCTCTCACCAGTCATTTGTCATCACAAGAGGTGCTCATCCCTTGTTTCCATGGTGATCATGCAACTCTGATTTTTTTGAAGTTCACATCTCCCTCTCAGCTGTAAGAGAGGAGATGCTAAAGGAGAGGCCAATGTAATTACTAACCTTGCAGCTATCCAGCAGCCCTAGGGCTTATCTGCTTTCATCAAGAGAAGATTGTGCCTAAAGTGTAAGGATTCTGGCAGTTAAGGAAGTTGGGCTTCATGGAAGGGTGAGGAAGGCAGGGCCAGAGGAAGCTGGGGGGGAATGGTTTGCTTGCCTCTAGAAGACACCAAACATGAGGTACATGTGGGACATTGTACATTTTGTACAATGTTAAGCGCTGCAGTTGGAAAGGTCTAAAAACTGATCCTACACATATATTCTGTTTCTCACACATGCACACACATAAGTACTCACATAGAGAAGCTGGAATAGCTCCACTCAAATAATTATACTTCTATAAAGCAGGATGAGGTGGGAGGAAAATTGGTCCTTTTTGATGGTAGTTTGCAGCAATACTACATTTTCATTTTCCTTCCTATGAGGGTGTTTCTAGAGCAAGCAAATGAGAAGTTAAAGGAGAACTAAGCAAGCATTTAACCTCTGTGAGGCTAAGCGCTATCTTAGCTCAAAATGGAAAGGTGATGGGTCACTCCAACCCTCAGCAAACAAGGGCTCGATCCAGAAATCAGCATGAACTTCAGCTACCTGTTTAACACGCAAGAGGCCAGCCGTGTTCTGTGAGTGACAGAACCCTCCCTTTGAATGTAAGCAGCAAAGTGAGACATTTGGTATTAGTATGATCACCGATGGGTATGCAAAATAAGCAACAATACATAGATTGGGGACCACAGTCAGCAATGGAAGAAGTGACCACGTCTCTTGAGAAGATTCTTGGTCCCATTTCACTCCTCAGATGGTGTGAATGGTGTTGCATAATAATTGAAGGGAAATAACTGGAAGGAGAGGTTTTTACTTATTGTCGCTTACTAGCAGTTTTTTCTTTTTCTTTCACTTGCTGTTATGTATCAAAATAAATAAAAGTAAATTAGGACGAAAGGAGTTCAATAAATCCTTCAGTGGGCATTAAAACAGAGATGGGAGAGGAAGGACCACAACCTGCTCTTCTTTGAACTGTCTAGGAGAGTTCTGCTAGGCACTGTAAATTCTCCTGAACGGTAAGGCCCCTGTCTGGAGTTGTTTGTCTCCTCTTCCCGTGATGTGGGGAAATGCCGAATGACTCCAAGATCTCAGCCTCTTAATGAGATTTCCCATCCTTTTCTGTCCTTGCTGTCTTTCCAGAGTGGTCATTTGGCTATAGCAACAGTAAGGATTTGTATTTGATTTCTGCAACACCAGAGGTTTTAAGGAGAAAAAATCTTTATAAATTTATTGGGTGTCAAACACCTGCTTGTTTGCTTTACATCTCTTAACGACCCTGCTCCACTTTCCTCTCTCCCTCTGTATTCTCTCTTCAGCTTGAAAAAAACTTATATTTGGGCCAAAGGGGATTTATGTGGTAATAGTTTACTTCAGCAGATATGTTGGTTGTTGTTCTTTAAGTATTTTAAAAAGGCAAATTCTTAGAATGAGAAAGCTCTGGGGAGTTTTACAAGATTCAGAAGGGTTTGAAGTAGATGGACACTGATGGAAATAAGAAAATTTTCAGAGAGGAACCCAAGCAGTACTGAAGATTGGAAATTCCATGTGAGTAATGTCCATAGTGTGGCACTTTTTAGGCTCAAAGAGGAGCCACTAGCTGAGTAAACTAAGGGGAATAGAAGCAAACTTCAGATACCTGGAGTAAAGAGTTCAAATGCCTATAAGCTGTCACTTGTATCTAGCTATTTTGTGTGTGCTACCTGCAAAATGAAAAATACATCGACCCTAGTCCTGTAATTAGAGACATCATTTTTAATAGGTTATGTCTTCTTATTTTGCACAGTTTATTTCTCCAATCCTTTTTATCCCAATTAACATCTTGGTTTTTTATCCACCAAGGTAAACCTGAAGAGAGTTTTCAGCAGAGTAACTGGATTTGCTGCAGTGCACGCAGCTTTTTAACTTCTAGGCTTTTAACAACTGTGCTTTTCACTTAGCTGATGCAGGGCCTTATGCAACGGTTCAGAGGCGGTTGCCAGCTGGGCTAGGTGCACAACCCAGGACTGACAGCAGAGCAATCCCTATCTCTACCTGGTTCAGGATGAGTAGATGAGTCTTGCAGTGGGTAGACACCGGGGGATGCTCAGCCCAGTCCAGTCACAGCAGACCACTGAGATTCCCTGTGTGTCACTTGCATGTCCCACATCTTCATCACCTACAGAGTATAATTTCTTCCCCAAACCCTCAGCTTGAGACCATTTGAAGAGTTTGGCATATTGTTGGTAGGAACGTTCCAGTGAATTTGGAGTTGTCTGCAAAATGCCTGAGCCTGACAGTCATGCTAAGAGCAGAAGTGCCTTACTTGTCCGGTATTAATATCGCTGAAACTTTCCCAAGGTCTTAGATATAAATTATTATCTCCTTCCTCCCCTCTTTTCCCCACCTGCCCCCACCAACTTGTCTGTAGACTTGGCTAGTCAGACTGCTACAGGGAAGGACTGCTTCTGGCTTTTGGTTCTGCCACATAATTAATTAGTTATGAAGGTTATTTTAGGAATGATAGTTCCTTCCAGCTTCCTGTAACCTCACAGTGGTGTACAAGATTGGTAGAAAAGCATGCAAATTTTATTAGCTATTCTGTAACTATTGTGACATTGAACCTTTTCTCCCAAAAGTCATTGCACCAGTCATCATGTGATCACAACATTGAAGTGTTTATGTATTGTCCACAGCAATTTTCTTCAAAGTACTATAGAATCCATAATTATTGCAGGGAGAATAACATTTTACCCATTAGGCCTGGAAACACTCAGAAGCATTGTCTACAGCACTGTCAACTTTTACAGGAAAACTGCTACTAGTTCAATTTAACTTGATATTGATGCAGGTGGGAGACTGAGCAGACAAAGTAACAGTAGCCAGACTTGGTTTTTACAACCATTTCATACAGTTTGTACAGTATTGGTTTCAACAAATGTAAGTAAAAATGGCAGGGTGAAATCCTTAATCCTATCACGAGTAGGACACTTTTGGTTTTCGAAGTGCAGTCAGCTGCAGTTGTATCTGACTGACTGGGGATAGTAGAGTTGGTCTAATTACCTTCTTGCTTATATGATAAATAAAAAATAACTGACTTAACTAGGTCTGATAATTAAAAACTGAAGTTAAAAGGAATACAGGAATTGGTTTGTGAAGATGATCTCTCCATCCTTATTTCTTTCCATTTACCTCCTATGGACTTTTTTGCTTGATTCACCACTGATGGTGAGGTGACAGAGAGTGCAAGAAGGGAGGCAGAGAAAAACAAGTGCTTTGTTTCCATGAGTGTTCACTTTCAATTTTACAGAAACAGCATCTGACTTGTGCAGAAACAAGGCAGGAACTCTCTCATCTGTGGGCATTCATCAAGAGCAGCTGGTTCACACAGAAGCAGAATACCTCTGACCCAAGACAAAACTAAGTTGATCAGAAGTATCGTGCTCATCTGTGAGCCCTCATAGGCTGTGGGATATCACTCTTAAGGCTCTTTGTAAATCAGGACACACTTGTTCACATGTGAGGCTGGAAATTTTCAGAGAACATCCTGTGAGAGGCACAGTGATGGTAACTGTTTGCTTGCACTTAGAGCATTATGGGCAAGGACTAGAGTAGAAGGTGGTTAGGAGAAGGAAGATGTTTTTGTGCCAGTATTACTGGATAACATAGAATTCTAGGCCTGGACATGTTTTCTCTTTTGTTCCTGTCCTGGTTTCAGCCAGGATAGAGTTGTTTTTCTTCACAGAAGCTAGTGTGAGACTATGTTTTGGATTTGGGATGAGAAAATGTTGATAACATGCTGATGTTTTGAGCTGTTGCTAAGTAGTCAAGGACAGTCCAGTTTCTTGTGTTGGCCTGCTAGCAAGAAGGCTGGGGGTGCACAGGAAGCTGGGAGGGGACACAGCCAGGACAGCTGACCCAGGCTGGCCGAAGGGATATTCCCTTTGATATAATGTCATGCCCAGTACATAAACTGGAGTTCGCTGGGGGGTGGGAATTGCTGCTCAGGGACGGGCTGTCAATCACCGGGTGGTGAGCAATTGCTGTATTGGGCATCACTTGTTCTTGTACATTCCTTTGTCGGTATTATTATTGTTGTTATCATTGTTGTTTCCTTCTCTCTTGTCCTGTTAAATTTTATCTCAACCCATGAGTTTTTTCCCAATTCTCTCCCCTGTCCCACTGGGGGAAGGGGGAGTGAGCGAGCAGCTGTGTGGTGCTTAGTTGCCGGCTGGGGCTAAACCGCAACAGTTCTATATAAGCATTTTAATGTAAACATGTTTTTGTTGATTGTGCTTTATTTTGGCTTAGCTAACACTGTGGTCTTAGAGCTGTCATCCCCAAAATCTGTAAACACAAACCACATATGTGTGTATAAATAACAATTAAGAGGTTGAGATATGATCAATATAAAGAAAAGTTGCAAATGTGAATAAATTCTTGTGGATTGTGTTGTCCAGAATGTATAAAATATTTGACTGTGTCTTGGAGGAACTGGAGATTCAGAATGCAGGAAAGGTAGACATGGTGCTTTTCTCCATGGGTATGCAAGTGGGTTCAAAAATAGCAGAGCATGGGAGGGGCAAAACCTGAGAACTTGCAGTTCTGTTTGGTCTTCTAGACTTGAGAGCATTGACTTACCCAGACTTGCAAAAGGGAAAAGATTTTAAAACAGTGTTTTGGTTGTTAGAAAAGTAGCCTATAAAGTTACCTTGGCAACCTGAGATGCTCTGTGTTCAAAGAGAGATAAGGAGAGTTTTTAAAAGTCTGGAGAAAAATCTTCACCAGAGTAGGCACGTTGGTGAATGGCTCTTCAGAGCAGCAGTCACCTGCATGCAGGTGTGATAAGACTTTGAACGGCAGCTGCAGTATGTCTGGAGTCTCTTGTGTGCGTCAGAAATTAAACCTGTGCAAAAAAAAAAAATTGCAAAGGTACATGTGAGTTGCAATCTTTCATTCTCTTTAGTTTAATCTTCTTTCGTCCTGGGGTCTGAGGTTCATTGATTTGGTAAGGAAGAAATAGGCCCTTCTGTAAAATATCCTTTTATTTCCAGTCATGCAAAATTTACATTTAAAGCATCCTGCAGATAAATCTAATTAATCTTCAAATTCTATGGGCTTTTTTTTTTATGGTGGCAAGGTGACACTTCGCATTGCATCTGAAAAACTGCACTCCTTTACAGTAAGACAAAGTAGATGGAAATGGCATGATCTGGGTTTGGAGAGGGGGACTAAAACATTCTGGTTTGGACTGTGACCATACTAACCTCTCTACCCACTGTGGAGCACTCCCCATGCTTCAGGGGAGGTATAGTTTTGGGTACTTCAGGAGTTCTCCTGGAAGGCAGGCTGAGACTTTCATGAGAGCCGAGCAGATCTCTTAAAGTGATCATGAGACTGTTGGGCCCTTGAGAAGCTTTCTAGTCCATTCTGCAGCTCAGAGGATGATCCAGTTTCTTAGGCCATTCTGACAGAAATTTGTCAAACCTGTTCTTAAAAGAAAAACCTGGTCGAGAGATTGTATAACTGTCTGAAGTAGTGAACTTCTAGTTCGTATTCTTGCAGATAGAAATTACTTCTGAACATCTAATCTAATTCTGTTCTGTTGTAAATTAAATTAATTACCTCCTGTTCTATCCTCAGCAGACACAGAGAACAATTGATCACCATTGTCTTTGCTGCGTTTCACATAATGAGAGACTGTTATCATGTCATACTTTGGGTTTTCCTAGTAAACAAGTCATTCTTGTTCTTTTGTGTTCTGTATCCTTATGTCCCATTTCTTAAACTTTGTACTTTTCTCAGTGCTGTGCTCATGACTCTTGTTCATCCAAGTCTTCGGGTGCAGAGCCCAATACTGGACAGGTGATGCTCAGAGATTGTGGTGGGATGCTAGGGGTGATATGTTTTTTCAAAGAAATAACATGACAATAAACAGAAAATGAGATTTTTTTGGTCGCATGTAACTCATTTGGCATAGCTTTTTTGGCAGCCGGTAGAGGGTTTAAACCCACATCTTAATATGCAGTCTGCTTCCCTGAATGCCTGCTGTATTAGCTGGACTGATTATTTTTCATTTCTTTATAAATAAAAAACAAACCCACAACATTGCTGTGCTGTTCAGAGGACTAGCAGCCAAGTTCCTTCGCAGAAGTGAATGATTATCAATGGTGAGTGGGGCAACCTTTTTTTGCCCTCTTGGAAGGATCAGTAACACATGGGCAGAAGATTGGGAAGTGAGTGAATAGAATAACCTTTCAAACCTCTGTCAAAGTAGTTGCCAAAGCTTTGGCTTTGGCAGAACTGCAGAAATGACTCAGGGTCACTGAAGAGTTGTTCAGTGTCGCAGAGTGTCTGCGCAGGTAGCAATTCCATTAATTCTAGCTGGTGTCCTTCACAGATCCACCTTCCTCTTGCTCCTTGAAACAGTGCTGGATGAGGATGTTTGCTTGGCTAGTTGCAAATGGAGCACCCCAAAAACAGTGCTTCTTCTTGAAAAGTGGCCTTTCAAATGTTCATGTTTTAGAAATAACTACGAGAGCCTGAGACTAACCTTATTCACCAGGGTGTTTTGAACAGCCTTAGATGAAGAATCCATCATGAACTTATAAAACAAATTTCACCCTTCTTTCTCTCTGGGAATTGTCTGTGAACAATGTGTGATCTTCTTGAATTATTCAGCATTCAAAATCATTTGTCAAATAATTTCTATGAATAATTTTTGACTTGCAGCTTGTCCATGATCTGTTTATTGCGAATATTTGAAATCAGATCTGACTGATTAGCTCTGATTGCACACATTGGTTACCTAGGGCAGTGCTAGTCCCTGATGGGATGAGACTAGGCCTTTGAAGCACATTTACACAGTGAATGCTTATGATTAAGAATTTGAAATTCACTCTTCACAAATAATCTCCAATGGCCACTAAAATTTGCTGGTTTTGTGAACATTTCTGCCAGTAAACTCATTAGCTAGAATAATTGCACAAAAAGAACACAAAAGGGGGAGCAAAGCAAGGCAGACCAATTTGTTTTCAAATCAGAATGAATATTGCTGAAATACTCCACTCTTCTCCAGTCCTTTGAGACTGAGCTATGTAAGAGTGTTTTGTGATCTTGAGAGGCCTTTGTATTCCTGAAGTTTTAACAACCCCGGCTCTGGTAGGAAGGGTCTTGTGGATTCAGTGTTGTCATGTCCATGTTTCCCCCTCTGCCTCATCTCATATTAAACAGATAGAAAGACAGAAATTGAGGACTTGTATACTGCTTAAACAGTTTATGCATTCTGCATAACCAGACAAAAGCAGGGGGTTATACATGGAATTAATGGATATAGTTCCCCTAGATTATTTGTGCCTGATTATTCCACAGTGCTTTAAGACTCTTTGGTAAAACAGAGCAGATACTTGCATTCCTGGGGTCCCATGGGTTTTTGTTTTATTGCTCTTGGTTTCTTTCATGTTTCCACACAGGGAGAGCAAGTGAGCCTCTTTAATTTCTTTCAGAACCAGAAATCTGTTTTGGTGTTGGCTTGATTAGCTTTGGGAATCATGCTTAAATAGACGCCTGGCTGTAAAGTTGCCATCATTCTGTCACCTTTGGTTCTCTTTGGTTTGGTCTCTTTCCTCCTTTTTCTCTTTTTACTCACTCATTCAGGACATAAACTTTAATGATGAGATTTCATGCTCAGTCAAGTTTTTGAAAGCCACTTATGAAGCATCAATCAGATTATACACCTGGCCTGGCTGGGTGGCTGCCTTTCCCTCCCTACAAGGGGCTGATGGTCAAAAATACATAATGAGCTACCACTGACAGCCTATCAGACTATCACCTCTCCCTTCCTTCCTGCCTCAAAAGCCTCTGCAGGTGATGGCTTAGTCCATCACTGTGGAAATTGTTACTGCTTGACATTCCTCCAGGAAGTATAATTGTGTTTCTTTTGATTCTCAACACATCCAGTGACGCATTAGCTACCTTACTAGCCTTTACAGCAAAGGCCTGGTAAATCTCTTCTTTTTTCCTGTACTTCCACCACAGACTTGGTACTGGATCTCATGTTTTTCAGTACATTTTTACCAGTCTTCATGTCAAGAGTCTTATTTCTGTTGGTCTTACTGCATGGCCTCTGGTACTCTGGAGAAATGTAGGAGACTATTCCTACTTATAATAAAATTAATCCAGTCATACTAGCAGTGTCATTGGTAAAGGACAGGGCCTAGTAGCTTCCAGTTCACATTAGGTAATTATGGTTCCTGAATTGTAGCAAAATGTTTGGAAGCTGCTGAAGAATTGCCTGTGCAAGGGCTTAAAGCATCAAAGTTTTTACTGTCCTACCTGGATGTCCTGCAGAAAATCTCTTTGTTCTTTCTGTGCCTTTTCTTCCCGTGCTGGACTTGGGTGCTAATGCATCTTGTTTTCAGTTAACAGGAAGAAAAAGGCTGTGCTTGTGTGTGTGTTTGTGAGATGCCTGGGAATAAGAGCTAGCTATAAGTTTAAGTAATTTATATAAACATTGTATTGCCATCTTTGATAAAGGGGTCTTGCCACATGAGCACTTCTGATGCACTACAGTGCAAAGTTTCACAGCTATTTAAGTCGCCAATGACTGCTGAAGAGCGTGTGGCATTGTGGCATTTATCCCTTGCCACGCAGTTGGTTGTTGCCAGCAGAGAGGAAGGATGGAGAATGGGAGACTAACTGTGACTACACTTACGGAAGTTTGTCTTTCTAATCCTCATGCCCCAGGAACAGCATCCCCTAACTGTAATCAGCTATGGATCCCTGAGGTCAGCTTTATCTACTACACTGTGCTGCTTCACTCAGTACATGTGCTGAATATTGGCATTTGGTCGACTTCTTCTGTCCACCCCATTTCCAACTCAGCATTATTATCTGTCAGATGCTGCCTACACAACTGCTGTTTAAATGACCTTTCTAAATGTAAAAAGAATAACACATAAATATCTTCCACTAAATAAGAAAGTACAGATAATAGATAAAAAAGAAGTCTCATTACCTAGCTCTGAAGTAGAATACAGCAGCTATCTTATAGCATGTTTTGCCTTCTGCTAACAATATAGAACAAGAAATAAAGAAAATTAGTTACCATTTCAAATCATGGACAGATTTCAGAGAGGGAAAAAATTAATCATCAACATTTAAGTCTGGTCAGGACATTTTGGCAAGGAAGCACACAACTCTTGCAAAAGGTGTCTCAAAATATATTAGTTCTGTAGCTGATAAAAGCAAACACTCACAGACATCAGATGTACTGTTGGACCAACACATGATGACTTGGAAGATGAATTTTGTTCCACTAATAATGACCATTCTTTTTGACAAATGAATTTGGAATTCTTTTTTGTTTGGTTTTGTTATTTGAGGCAAGCAAAGCTTATTTTATTTGTAATCTTTTATATCCTTGAAGTGTCACTAATCTGTAAGGTCTGCTCTAAATGAACTGCTTGTAGTCTAAATTGTCTAGGCCTCCGTTTTACTGCTCTAACTAAGTGCAGAGTAGAATTAATACAACAGGAGTTGCAAGTGGCTCATTAAGGCTTCCCACTCCAGAGAGGAAGCATGGAAAAGAAGCAGTATGATGAAGGCCTGTCTAGCAATTTTCTCCACCTGAAGCTTTTTTGCATAGCTGACTAAGAACTAGGGCCTCTAGTTCCCCTCTACCTTTCTGCTGAGACTGTCTGAATTCTGCACTGCTGTTTCCAGGAGTAAACGGTAACCCTTGCTCTGTGAGTACTTCATCACACCAGTAATTTATGCTCAGATTTGTCAACACGATCAGAACAGTCTCCTCTTCTTCCCACACTGTTGTGTGCAAGCCTATATTCTGTAACATCCCCCTAGCTGTGCAAATACAATCCCTCTGACAAACAGCTTGTGTTTTACAGGAGAAAGAACAAGATGAAACTTCCAGCCCACGTAATATACAGCTTGCACCATGATCTCTTCAGCACAGGCTTGCCCCTGCTTCAGGTCCTGAAATCTGAAACTGCTTTATGCATCAGAGGCTGCAGTCTTATTCTCAGCTAATCCCATGCTTCTGTCTTCACCATCAACTCTGCTTTGCCTTTCACAGTTTGGCTGTGTAATGGGCCTCTGTCTATTTAATGAGTTGATGAGCTGTTTTCAGAGATCAAATACTCTGTTCAGTACACATGTGCCTTCATCTACTAAAGCAAATTCTATTGGCTTTGAGAAAAGAAGGGTTGACAGTGTAGAATAAAAGACTGATGAAGGGAAAGGTGGTGTGATTGCCGAGCATTCAGATTTGGGAGGCAAGAAGGGCTAGTATTTTATTCCTCCAGCGTTCTGTGTATCCATCACTCAGACAGAATCCCTGTTAGTGGAAATCTAATTCTTCAGTCACTGGTCAAAGTTAATTAATTTGTAAATATATTTCATCTTCTAAGCGACAGCCCTTTCCAAGAGAGGAGCTGATAGAAAGAGTAAAGGGGTTAAGGTGTCGTGTAACACCGTGTTCACCCCAGGAGATTGAGGTGACATCAACTAGTTCCATCTCCTCCACAAACAACCCTTCATAGCATGGAAATACTGTGATTAAAGTGAGGTGGGAGGGCTCTTGCATTGCTCCTGGTGTTCTGCTCCTGATTGCTTTGCCTTTTATAAGGGGGGAAAGTCCACCTAGAGCTGCATTTGACTAGCTTTGTCATTATTTTTCATGGCAGTGACTCCTCCCATCTATCTTCTACCTTGTATTGCTCTCTTTACCACTTGGTTTCCTGTTTAACATGAAGGGATCTTCTGGGGTTTTTTTCTGAAAGATATTGCCTTGAAGGGCACTGGACACTTTCTTTATGTGTGGTTCTGAGATGGTAGAGGTTCCTCTGAGAGACCTTGTGAGAAACTCGAGAACTGGGCTAACAGGAACGTCATGAAGCTCAGCAAGGAAGCATTTTGCATCTGGGACAGAATAATCCATTGTCAGTACAGGCCAGGAACCATCTCTGAGGAGCAGTCCATCTGGGAAGGACCTAGGGGTTAAAATAGTAAATACCAAGTTGAATATGAGCCAGCAGAATAAGACAATCATCTTTATGTAGCCCAGTATACAAAGTGTGGCTAAACAGACCAAGGGATGCTCTCATTTTCCTCTGTGCAGCCACACTGAGGCTACATGAAGGTACTGTATCCAGTTTAGGCTTCCTAGTTCTACAGGGATGCTGAGAAACTGCAGAGGGTCCAGTAAAGGGCAACCAACATGGTCAGGAACCAAGAGAGCGTGGATTATGAGTAAAAATTGAGGGAATTTTGTTCATTTCATTTGGTGAAGAGGAGACAGTGGATTGAACAAGTAGTAGCCAACAGCTACTTGATGAGCAGCAAAAACAACAGAGCCAGACTCTTCCCAGTAATGGCAAACGATAAAACAAGACACAGTGGACCCAAGTTGCAGGGTTAGGATAAGACATTAAGAAAAACTTACTCACTGGGAGGGAAGTGTTGCATAGGAAAAGATACCCAGGTTGTTGCAATATCTCCATCCTTGGAGAGTTTTAAGACTTGGCCGGACAAATCCACGGCTGACGTGATGTAGTTTTGAGTGAGAGATTAGACTAAATGACCTCCAGAGTTTCCTTCCAATGAGCATTTCTGTCATTCTGTCTGTTGCAGTTGTTCACTTTGATATAAAGAAAAACAAAACCAAAACCCTTTTAAGCTGAAGTTGCCAACATATAAAATAGCCATCAAACCAAAGGCCTGCTATTCTGGAAAAATGAACCTTCTGAAGCAGAAATAACAGTGCCTCTGTACAGCAATTGCAGGTTGTCTAGGGCTCAGTCCTGGTCCGTTCGTGTTGTGAAAATCTGTTTTGACAGAGAGGAAACTATGCTTCAGCCTTATTTAAATAAGTTTTATGAATTAGATATAAAATTAATGTATTATGGGCAGCACCTTTCCTTATGTTGTTTATTTTGTTGTGCAGTTTCTTAACCGATGATCTGGGACAACAAAAGAAGCTGATACCACTAAAGTAACCCAGCAGTGAAATAGTTGGTGAAGTGGGCATTTAAATAATCATAGTTAATTTTGGTAGTTAACATAACTTTTGGATTAGAGATGTCCATTATTTTTGGAAATAGCAAAACAGATGATCAGAAGAACCTCACTGGGTTGGCCTCCACTTTATTCACTTCTTCTTTTGAAAGATAGAAGGGTGAGAAACATACTTTCTAGAAAAGAAAGTGCAGATTCCAGGTCTTAGGACTCAACGAGCAGCCTGAAATCTGAACGTGCCAATCAATATTTCCATATCTTCTTTCTTTCCTTCCTTCCTTCCTTCCTTCCTGCCTTCCTTCCTTCCTTCCTTCCTTCCTGCCTTCCTTCCTTCCTTCCTTCCTTCCTGCCTTCCTTCCTTCCTTCCTTCCTTCCTGCCTTCCTTCCTTCCTTCCTTCCTTCCTGCCTTCCTTCCTTCCTTCCTTCCTTCCTGCCTTCCTTCCTTCCTTCCTTCCTTCCTGCCTTCCTTCCTTCCTTCCTTCCTTCCTGCCTTCCTTCCTTCCTTCCTTCCTTCCTGCCTTCCTTCCTTCCTTCCTTCCTTCCTGCCTTCCTTCCTTCCTTCCTTCCTTCCTGCCTTCCTTCCTTCCTTCCTTCCTTCCTTTTCAAGTTTAAGAATTGGTTTGGGTGTCTCTGGTTTTATTACCTTACTTACTGATGTTTTGACATTGCATAACAGCATTTGTTGTGAGCAGTGGATAAATTCTCTATGCAGTGGTGAAATACGTGTTTCTTTTTCCTTGATATAATGCAGTCCTTATAGTGTGGATAGTATAAAATGTATGGTACCTTAAATTGTTTACTTTGAGGCTTCTCGGTGCTTGTAAACAAAGGGAACAGGAGGTACTTACATCTCTTAGCAACTTCAACTAGCTCTAAAAATAAAGTTTTCGATTATGGAACTTCCCAGTTTATTTCACTTTCATTTTTTCCTCTTCCATTATAAGTGAAGACATGATTTGTTAAATTCTTAGTAAGTGGGATTGAAGGGTCACCAGATTGCTAAATTAAAGGAACAAATTAAACATCAATACTAAATTAAAGTGTTGGCCAGGCTAGAGAAAACTGAAAAACAATATCTGTACTCCATTAGCAGCTTGGAAATTGTGGAAAACTATTTGTCAGAAAAAAATCCACCGTCTTACATATATCATCCACTATCTTTGATGTGGTGCACGAAAGAATTCACCAATGACAGGTGCTGTCACAGAATATATTTATTCTACAAGTTTTTATTTTCTCCATCAGCTACAATGATGGACAATCATGTCTTGTTTCCTGAACGATGGCAATTTCTTAGAGATTCTACAATTGCTGTCCTTGAAGACTGCCTGTTTTGTGAACCAATGTCAAAATCTATCTATATGCCTGTATAAAACACTTATCGCTGTGGTATTTAAGCACTCTACATGGATTAAAAATGAACAGTGAAGCTGCCTGGAGGATAGTCAGTAAAATCTACTTAAGTTTTGGATTTTGTGATATAATGTGATTTCTTTGGGTTGACAGAGGGACACAAAGAAACATTGGACACTTCAGAAAAATTCTGAAAAAGAGCTGTTCATATTTTTTAACTCAAAAAGAAATTAAAGTATTGAAAAATTTGAGAACAAATTCTAGTTGTCAATGCGACTTAAACCTTGACATGCAAAAGAATAAGGTTTTTTTGCTTGTTTGTTTGACAATGAGAGGTGGGTTTGTAATCAGCCTATAATGGGCTTTGCCACTAGAATGACACTTCAGGAGAGAGAAACCTCTCCCTGTCCTCTTACATTTTCCCCTTATCAGTTGAGTATTAACAAAAAATATTGCAGCAGGTTAAATGATGCCTTCAGAATGCAGTTTCTTTGGTTTTCAAGACTTCCATTAAACATATTGCTTCCAACAGCAAGTTGCTTGACCCCTTAGATAGTGGTCCAGCAGTACATTTGGCTCAACAAAGTACAAAGCCTGCAATATGGGAAGAGACTCTCAGCTAATGATTTAGCCATGTTCCCATCACCTTAGAAACCAAAATTTTGCCCTTCTACTTCAATCAGTTTATAATTTAAGAATTGCTTAGAAAATCTTTTAAGCATTGTACCTGTTCTGAATAATTCGTGAGACTCTAGCTATGTACCACGTATAAGTGATACATTTGATGCTATGTACCTGTCATGGTTTAACCCACAGCAACTAAGCACCACACAGCTCCTCGCTTACTCCCTGCCAGTGGGATGGGGGAGAATCAGGTGAGTAAAAGTGAGAAAACTCATGGGTTGAGGTAAAGACAGTTTAATAGGTAAAGCGAAAGCCATGCATGTGAGCAAAGCAAAACAAGGAATTCGTTCACTGCTTCCTATGGGCAGGCAGGTGTTCAGCCATCACCAGGAAAGCAGGGCTCCATCACACATAACAGTTACTTGGGAAGACAAATGCCGTAACTTCAGATGTTCCCCCCTTCCTCCTCCTTCCCCAGCTTTATAAGCTGAGCATGATGTGATACAGTATGGAATATCCCTCTGGTCAGTCAGGGTCAGCTGTCCCAGCTGTGTCCCCTCCCAACTTCTTGTGCACCCCCAGCCTCCTCGCTGGTGGGGTGAGGGGCAGAAGAGGCCTTGACTCTGCGTAAGCACTGCTCAGCAGTAACAAAAATCCCTGTATTATTTACCTTGTTTTCAGCACAAATCCAAAACATAGCCCCAGAGTAGCTACTGTGAAGAAAATTAACTGTGAAGAAAATTAACTCCAGCCAAAATCAGCGCAGTACCTCTCGTATCTCTCTGTCAAGCTATGAACTCCATTTTGCTTCCAGAATACTTTTTTGACTACAAAACTGTTCTGCACCTTTCCCTTGACTACATAGACTCTATACTGAGTTGTGACACAGAAGAAGAGACAAGAGAGATTAGTGCACTTGGACAACACTTAAAATACAGTGACACCAATCCTTGTTGGGTAAATAACACTGAGGAAAAGGTTAAATTTCTTGTAGTGGTAGAGGAAAGCTCACAATTGTTGAGTAAAAATTTGTCAGGCTATTGGTTGCGTCAAGATGATAGATCTGTTGGAGGAAAACAAAATAATTAAGGATAAGCTTCAGGATGTCCTTTTGGAATTAAAGGCGGCCTCCATGGATGGGGGTGGTAAAGGCGTGTAGCTCTTACTCCTTCTTTGAGAAAAGTTTTTTTTCTCTTAAAGAACAGACATAAAGAGGGAGCTGAGTAGGCTCTGGGAGTCACACAGGAACTGGAAGAATCAACAGAGCAGCAGATGGCTCCCTACACCTGTGTCTAGGGCCCACATAATTAAAGCAATATCCAAAGAGCAAAAATTTCCATTGCCTTACAAGAGTTATTGACTAATTCCAAGTATCTGTCTATGATTAAAGCATCAGCAAAATTCTGGCTTGTACTCTTGAGAAAGGAAAGTGTGTATATGCTGTCAACCATCTCCTTGGCAGTTTGAAGAAATAGGACCAATTTGTGTTGTGTTTGGCATCCGCTGAAAAATTGTATTTTGGGGTAATGCTGGAGAAGCTAATATGGATGCTTGCCACAGTGAGGGAGTATGTAAATTCCTTGGGATAGACAGTAGCTGGGAACAGAGAGATCTGAAGAAGATTCAGGCTATCAATAATATGCCTACCCTAACGGACCAAGGAAGTGTGCAGTTTGGTAAATATATGGCTGTCTAGACCAGCAACCTGAGATCATGTTCATGCAAAGATGCCCTGTAGAGATAAGATACGCATTATCATGAAGAGTTTGGGAAATAAATGGCAACTAATGACCAAGGTGTTAAGAGGGATAGTAGGTAATGTTAAACAGTAAGCTACCAGAGCAGGTACTAGAGCATTTCTCTATATAATGTGTTCAAAACTGGAGGCCAAGGAGTTATGCATCCTAGCTGCAGAAAGACCTGAATCTCAGTGTATGTGCAAGTGGAGAAAGATGTCCTAGCTTAGCTCATGGTTATGAAGAATTTCCAGGATGTATTTGTTGAGGCCGGTATTAGCTGAAACTGACTGCAAGCCATTCATTGCAGTTTCCAGGAAGCATTGAGCAGACACATGACAGGTGTAGAGAAGTTATTTTTTCTGTCCAACTGCAAATGTATGATTTTCAAAGTGAATAGTAGAGGAAGAGTTCTGGTGGCTGCAGTTACTCTCGAGCATTTTTAAGAAAGATTTATAGGAAAGCACACAAACAACCCAGGATATGTCAATCTGATTAAAGAAAAAAAAAAAAAACACAAAAAGCAAACCAAATCACCTTCCTAATCTCAAGAAAATGTGAAGAGTTATCCTGATAATATAATTAAGGAATAGACCTTCTAGAAAATCAGTGAAACTATTGGCCAGAAGTTTATGTGTCCAGCCCCTTTCAGGATTAAAAACAAGTTCTCAGTACTGCAGAGGATTTTGTTTAAGGGCACCAGGATGATGATCTGAAACGTGTTACAGAGAAATACGATTAAAATGATACATGAAGGTCATTCAGGGATTGAAAACACTGAGAGAGGTCAGAGATATTTTCCACTGTTCCTCCAATGAACAGTGATACTGAGGAAACTACCCAAGTGTCAGAAATAGAGGTCAATGCACTAAAAGGACCAGGTTGGCAGCACAGAAAAATTTGTCCTTGAGCAAAAGAGGCATAGATTTGCAGAAAAAGGTACTAGTTCCCTTTGAAAACTTATGTGAGGATGCTACAGCCAAACAGGTGTTTGCACGTCAGATCAATTTGTGCTGGAAATCACATATGTGATAGATTCTGAAAATGGTGAATTGATTATGGTTGTGAAATGTATTGCTCTCCACTTGCAAAATAGAGGAAAACATGTGGTATGTTCATCCAGTGTAGCAACATAGATATTCGTTGTGACCCTGATCCTTAAGAGTATTCTAACCCCCATTATTTATACAGGTTGGATGTGATCTCAGGGCATTACCAGCAGGGACTTTTCTGTTAGCTTCGGGCCTGGGGTGGAAATGCTATTAAGACTTTTTAATGGAGGCAGTGGGCTACATGTGCATCTATCTAGCTAAGAAGGACTTTGGAGGTAGAGTGTCCTGAGGGCATAATTTAATCAGATTTTGGAGTTCCCTTTAACTTCTGGATATATAGGTTGGATTAAGTCAGCAGTAGAGATACAACCCTTAAGTGTGGTGAGAAGTTTTTGTTTGTTTATTTTTAGAATTAGATTAATAGATTGGAAATTACATTTCATTTGCAAACCCTAAGGATTTCTCTAATGCTGCTTATGATGTTAGAGCCTAGTTCTTGCAGAAGTGCAGTAATGATCTATGTCTGGTTTTACTTTTGTGGTGAAACGTGATTTCGTTAAGCATGTAAAGGAACGCTAAGGAGTATCAGATACAGGCAAAGAGAAAACATTGAGAAAATCTTTCTGTGTGGTTTGTTGCAGCATCTTTTATATATTTTTCTGCATGTGTGGTGTTTTTTTAGTCTCATGAGTGCACAGAATATAGAACTTGGAGATGAGTGCCAATGAAATGCCATTGACTGTTTCATCTAGAGCCTTGCCCTTTACTGAAAACACTAAGGGCAGAGGCAGCCATTGTGAGGGAGGCTATACTACACCTCTGTAGAACTAGCCAGTGTAGAACCAAGAAGATCAGCCCTTTAGCCCTCTGCCCACTGTAAATCCACTCCTGATCTTAACCTAGATTAGTCATTTTATATTTTTCCCACTTGTCGATTTACAGTCTCATTTCAGTCTTATCTGAGATTATCCCTTTGATTCTTTCCTGCCTGTGCCACTTTGTCTTTTATAGTAATTTATTCTTTAATACTCTTCTGGGGTCCTGTTTTGTTTTTAAACTCTGGAAAGCTGTTCAGAATGATGTGCATGAAAGGAGCTGTACAAGCACACTGCATTGTAGTTGCTTCACCCAGGTTATGGGTTTTATCGCAGGTGGACTATGTCACACAAGATATCAGTCACCCCTGCATCAGAAAAATGGAGGCAAATTATCAAGTTTAGCACCCTGGCAGGCAAGTTGCAAAAGCTTCTGTAGTTGCAGATGAGCAGTAGAAACATGCTAACACGTTTATACTCTGCAGTTTATCGATGGAACAAAATAGGAGTCACATCAGTTCAGACTTTCATTTCTGGGAAGGGGCAGCTCTGTCAGTTATTAGCTTGGAATTAGCATGGAATATACCTATTAGATCTTTGTAGAAAATCTGCCAATTTTCATTACTTCAGTCCAAAATGTTGACTCCTGGGGTATTCAATATAGCTCCTGTATCTATGTTCTTTGTATACTTTAATTATGTAAATTACATGTCAGTAATATGAAATCCCAGGTGGTGGGGAATGGCACAGCACAGGCAGTCTCATAATGACACTGTTAATAGAGAACAAATGCTCCCTTTTATGTGTGCTTTCACAAGCTGTCAATATTAGTGCTCACAGGAACTTAAATGGACAGGAGAAAACAAAAAGTATTCACTGTCTCGGAGAGTCTCTATCTATCCTAAGTCGGGAAACAACGGATGATAAAGAAGACGGCTTAGCTAGACAGACAAGGTAGCAGTCCCAGTACGCTCTAGTGGTGCGCAGGCCTGCCCAGTTTGTTTCAGTTTATACTTACTTATGGAATAACTATTGTTTAAGAAAGTTCTACAGGGATGCTGAACACTGTAGGGATTCTTCATACTGTCTTGGTGGTCTTGGAGGAAGGGGATCACAATTTGTCCTCTTTTGTAAAGACTTGGAGAAATCAGTGCTCTGTGATACCAGTCTGAACAGCTATTGCATTGGGATATTGAAGGCATGAACTGCACAGTATGAATGTATGAGCAGTTTCCATGCCTGCTTGTCCTTTGTGCCAACAGGGTTTAGAGGTGCTTGTATCAGTGCTTGCGCGTGCCTGGGATTTTGTTGGGCGCTACACAGAGTGCACATACTGCAAGGTGCTGAATGCCCTTTTGAGACACGAGGCACCAGGCCTTGTGCAAGCAGCAAGGAATTGTCCCTTCAGATAGCATTGTTTCTCTCATCAGAGAGACATGGAGGGTTTTTCCCCCTCTGTCACTCCTGTGGTCTGCATACAACTATTGGCACAGGTACAGCAGGGTGGTGTAGATTCAGATTCTTGTTCAAATGAAAGTGGTTGCTAGTGATGGATGATATGGCCAGCTTAACTGCCTAGAAAAATATTTTAACAACTGTTGTGTTTTTTCAAAAGCAAGTTCGAAACTGAAATTAGAAGAGTCTAAATTTGTTCATAAACAAACCTAATCTTTTAACAGAAGTTTCCCCCCAACACACTGACAGCTCCTTCAAGGGTCTGTAAGTAACCAAGTCTAAGCACATGGAAAGGAGCCAGTGTCATTTCTTCTGCTTCTGCCATAGACTTCTTTATCCTTCTGCCTGTCCCTCAGCTCTGAAACACTGTCAGCATCCCCATAGCACCTGTACCTATCTTCAGGGTTGTTGTGCCTGCCTGCATACCCCCTGTTTCCTACAAAGTGCTTCTGGCTTGCAGATGCAAGAGGAGGTGGTTGATGGAAGCCTCTGTGGAGATGTTAAAGGAGAAGGGAGCAGCTGTGGGAGACATCTCCATTCCAAAGGAGATGGAATGTATACCACCATGTACCTCCCATTTTAATTTCCTCCTAATTTCTATTCGCGGGGGGGTGGGGGGGTGGGAGGTGGAGGCAAGGGCTCCATTGCTTTCTTTGCCACAGATTTTTAGTGTAACTATAATGCAAGTCACTTTGTTTCTGTTTCCTGTGTAGAGTGATAGTATTGTTCTTTCTTCCATGAGGATTTTCTAAGGCAACATATAAGTAAGATTTTGGAAAGCTAAAATGATGTGGTGATAGGTGTATAAGTTATAAAAGCATCTAAGATTATGTATGGTAACTAAAGCAAAGAAAAATTTGTCTAATAGTGATGTAGTGATGCATGCCACATTCATGCATGCCATATTCTTTCTTTCTTTTCTTTTAAAGTGGCCTAAATTTACAAACAGCTTGCCTGTATTGATTTTAAGAGAAATAAAAAGGCCCTCCATCCTCCATTGACAAAGCACTTTCTGGATTTGTTTACTCTGTGAACTCTGCAAGGGAAAATGAAAAAAATTTATTTTTAAAAAAGAAATTAAAGCTTCAGCAGTGACTGGACATCATATCTTAAATCTGTTGCATTTGATGAGCTATTCTGTTTGCAGAAGTTTGTAGTGTCTTAAAGTTGTAGTTTAAACTACTAAATTCTGCTCCTAGACATCAGGAGAGTGTAGTGAATGAGGAGGAGGGTTTTGTTTTTTGTTTTTTGGGGTTATTTTTACAAGTATTTTAGCCATAAGGCATGCATTTTTAAGAGTTATGTGGACTCCAGTGATCAGTACTATATTGTAGGGAGTTGCAGTGGCTATTTTCCATATCATTGAAAGTTACAGGTGCTTGGGAATGTTCCACGGGAATGCTTTTCTGGGAAAAGATTTTTTACAAAATTGAAACTTTCTTTTGGGAAATCAAAAAGAAAGGATTCATTTTATTGTCAGTTCAACTTAAATCACAAAATATAATTTTGTAGAAGTGAGCTAAATATTTTATTTTGACTCAGTTCAACACATGTTTAATTTCAACTTTTCAGTTTGCTGGGGGACCAGAATGAATTTTGAAATGTCAATATTTCTCACTGGATGGGATTGTTACCCAGCTGTAGTTGAAAAATTCTTCTTCAGGTATCATAGACCGAAACTGCTAATTCTGATGCTATTTTCAGTATATGCTTCTTTTGCTGGGTGGTGAAGGAAGCAAGTTAATCTAACATTTATCTTCCTTAGTCAGTTGTAAATCAAAAGGGGGACTTAAACCTGTGACGGTTAAAGCATAGCAGCCTTTAAGCAGCCCCTTAAAGCTCAGTCCCATACTGTGTGATTTAGAATCTCTTCTTCACAGAGAAAACTAGCAGAATGATTGTTTCTAAATTTTGCCCAGGCATTGCTGGCATAAAAGGGTTGTCCATGCTAAGCTGGTCCAAGTCGCCTTCTATGCCAGGCATTTCTCTGTTTACGCTACCAGTGGCTCAGCTCCATAGGTAGTGGTACTTGGGAATGCTTATACTCAGCACAGTGTGTAAACTGCTCATCGTTCTAAGCAGGGGAAAAGGCCAGCAGCCATCAGCATCAAAACTGGAGCTCACACCAGAGCAAAACTCAGTTGGACAGTGCAAGGAGTACTTCAGTCTGGGGAGGTGGAAGAGGCTCTAAAACTGAACTGGTTCCCAAGCCAGCTTTAAAATCATTGCACCCTGCTCCTTCCTATTGCTGTCCTCTCTCCCAGGAGCAGCGCTGCCTGTGTTCCTGCCTGCTTCTCCTCCTTGTTTCCCTGCCTACTCATGATGTGTCATCTGTGGTGCTGCTCCCAAATGTGGGGCCAGACTATCTGTCTTTGCAAACACAAAAGTGAGCCTTTATGTGTACCACCAATAATTTCAAGAGCTTAAATGGCACCTTATTTAACACAGTTTTTAAGAGTTCTTTATGATCCATCCAAGACCAGCTTCCTTATATTTCTCTATGGGGAGTGTGTGCGAATGGTGTTTCCGAGCTCTTCTGCTGTTCTCTCTTGCCTGCCAAGCCAGTAGTTGTGTTACTTTGATCTGTGGGAACCTGTTTGGTATTTGGTGAGGAGAAGAGAGGGCGAAGAAGCAGCTTTCTCCTGTACTGTTCCCACAGCCATTAATGACTCATTAAAAGCATTTACTTCTTGTTAATGCAATGTGGGCAGTGTCTGAGCAGTAGCTGGGATGGAAGCTAGGAGAATGAAGGCTCACGTGTTTAAACAGAGTAACCCGCAGGAGGGAAAATACCCTCTGCCTTTAATGTCGTCTTAAAACATGCAAGTTGAGGTGTTATTAGACAAATGTGTCTGCTTCAATAGGATGTCAAGGGTGTCAGCCTCTTCCTTTCTCTTTGCGATTGTCCTAAAAGCAGGTGTTTGATCAAGATCATATACTTTCTCGGGGGAGATCCTATGTTAACAACCCCTCCTCCTCCCACCCCTGAAAAAGAAGGTCCCTTTAATCAGCTGCTAGAGTGCTGTACCAATTACCTCCCTACAGGGTGACCTTTTTATCTCCTAATGGCATTTTGGAATCCAGTCGCCCTAACCACACTGGGAGTGTATGCATGTCACATTTCCAATTCTCTCTCTCTTTTTCCCCCTGCTGTTGTTGGCACTGAATACAGTCTAATATATTCATGACCTAATTAGAGTAATTTTTGCATAATAACGACCTCCCAGGGGAAACTTTTTTTGGGTGATTTTCGCATGTGCGTGTGTGTGTGTGTGCATGCTCACACTGTTCAGACACATTAACTGGAGCAAATGTTTCTTAATTTTTAAGTGTTTCTCTTGTTATTAGAAGTATTTTTATGTCATTTAAAATGGAAATGATGCAACAGGAAACCCCAGAGGAGACAGAGATTATTTGTTTTATTTTTTTGCTCTGGATTTCTCTCTGTTACTGTGGAGCTTGTGTCCTCTCTTCTGAATGTCCAGGACAGCATCATGCTGCCTTGCCATTATTGGATCTCAATGCTTTCAAGGCTTCATCTCATCCTTGCCAGCTTCATCCTTCTTCTCTGTCAGTCAGCCTGTTTCCCTCATGTCCTCATTTGACCTTCAGTTTTCAACTGAATCTGTCATTTGCTGCAATGGTCACTTACTTGGCCTTATCTTCGCTCAAGGGCTGTGCTCTCTCCCTGTGTTTCTGACACCTCAGTCCAAGTCTGTGTGATCTGCTGTAGAGGTAGCCCATCTTTGCAGACTGCCTCAGCCTGTAATGACCCTTACTGTGTTACTGTCTGATTTACCTGGTACTTGATGTCTCCTCCGTTCCTTGCTGACCTTTCTGTTTTCCCTCACTTTGCAGTTTCCAGTTTCTTCTTCTCTTCAACTTCTACCGATTGTCTATCCTGGAACACAGCTTCCATTCCCAGCCCTCTCTTCTCTAGCTCCAGTTCTTTCTTCTCTTCCAGTCCTTGCTGTTTCTTAGCTATTTTTTTCCATTTTCGGTTTTCTAAAGAACATAAGTGCAACCCTTTCCAGCAGAGATCATGGGTGACATTCCTCAGTGTTTCATTGGTATAAATAAAGTAAGTCTATTGACCTTGACGGTGTTAGTGGAGATTTACGCCAGCAGGACACATTTATTTTCATAAGCATATTAATCATATTTTCCCTAAACTGCTATTTAAAGAGCATTAAGGGGTAGTGCTCAGAGCACGCACTTACTCTAAAATGACACTACAGGGTGGGTTTGCTGGAAAATTTATTTTATTTGTTTTCTATTTTCCTATATGTTTATTTTAGTTGCAGTAAATAGTTCACTCAGGGTTTACACCAATAAGGAAAAGACAAGCTTTCTATAGCCAAATGATCTGTAGTGTTGAAAAAACTCGTGCCTTGCTGCACTCCTCATTCTTCCAGCCCTGGGCTCTCCATGCCCAGCTCTGCTGACTCTGTCCTGTATGACTTGTACAATTCCAGGTTTGTCCACTTCAGTTCCTTTGTACACATGCATCTAGAAGCCTTGCAAATGCCTCATGTTACTGACTTGAGCATATCACTGTTTAAAAGCCAGGATGAGCCCTGCCTGGATTTGCAGATCCAACTCATGCTTCTGTTACAGTCTTTCATCCTGTGCCTAATTCTGCCAACAAATATCATGCCTGGCTGACAGCATCCCCTGACATTTCCAGTGTGGGTACATGTGCCAACAGAGGATGGAGAATTAAATAGGAATACCCCAAAACCCTTGTTATCAAAATCTTGGTTTTTAAGAAAGGCTGCAGGAATGTATCAGCACACATTAGAAAGCCCTGTGAAACATTCTTCAGTGCTGTTCCCTGAAACAAAATGTTTTTTGGGACAGCTGTAAGGTATATTATGCAAAACTAGGATATTCATAAGATTGCTTCCTGTCCTGGCATGTCTGTGTCTTGATGTTGGTTCTTGCATTGCTTTCTCATGTGCCTAGGCCTTAGCATACAAGGGAACATACACCTGATAAATGGGAACCATTGCAAGTGTATGATGTAGTTGGAGAATTGCTGTCATGTTTTTAAAACCATAATTCAAATGCATCTTACATTTCATCGTCTTCATGTGTGGTTTCGAGCTAGGCACTTGAATCGTGTATTAATACCTAGAGATTGTAAGCTAATGGGCTTAGGAATGAGTAAGAAGGTGCAGATGTCACAGCTCTGAAAGCTGCTTGATTAGCATATAAAACTGAAGGGACTGCAGGAACAGGTGGGCTTGGGTGTGGGGATGGAAGACAAAAAAGGAGGTGTGGATAGATTTGAGGTAATTCCGAATATTTTCACAGCAGTTCTGCCTAATGCTCCATCTGTGCTTGTGTGCAGCACATGGAAGGGATGGCATATCCCTTTCATATCACTGGAGGAAGGGCAATTTTGAGGACTGTGATAAACTCTGTGCATGGGTGAATAATTCAGAACTAGAACAGAAAAGAATGTAAGAGTCTTGCAGGCCATTGTGCCAATTAGCTTTGGTAACCTTTTCAATCTTGCTTCTGCTGTTTTTTGTCTTTCTTGTTTCCTTCAGTCAGGCAAAATTTACCTTACTTGTCCTTTTCCTTCTTGTAACACCCAACAGTGGTCTGAAGAAGGAGCATCTCCTGAGCTAAAATAGAAAGGCAGAGGGACAGAAGGGGGCCACTGTGTTTTAATGGGAAGCAACAGAGAAGTGGAAAACACATATTTTGATTCTTGACCACATAAAACCTCTAGTCCTAACTTTCCAGAAGTTACACAGAGCCTGAAACTTTTATTCCCAGATTCTCCTATTCTTCAGAGTTTAAGTTAAGAACACAAAAATGGGTATACTTTGAATCTTAACTCTGACCACTTGGATCTGTGCATTTAGGTTTTTCAAAGCTGACTTTCTTAGGAGGTTACTGCTATATGCTGCTTCTGTCCCCCACTCCTTTAGAAATTATCCTGGTACTTCTTCCTGTGAGCTTGACCAGGATCAACAAATCCTGTGAGAGTGGCAGACACAGAAAAGCGTATAAACAGGACATCTTTGAACTGGAAGCAAGATCAGGTTTTCAATTCAGTTTGGGTTTTGTGGTGGCGTTTATGGAGATCTTTGATTAAACATAGTCACCATCCCTTGCTTTTAGCCTTATTATGTCCCTAAGGAGGGAATAATGTGGTGGGTTTTTAGTCTAAGGTTCTGATGGGTGCTTGATTGCAAGTTATTATTATTAGTATCAGTCTCTTCAAACATGTGAGTAGTTTTTGCAGCATCACAATCCTGTTGCTGTTATGCACTTTAAATTTACTGGAGTAAAGGCATTTCTTTATTAATTCCTCTTATTACTCTTTCCTATAAAGATGGCCCTTGTGACAAAGCTGAGCATATATTAGAAATCAGGAGCTTGGGTTTGGCCATGCTTTATGACGTAAAGAACTAACAGCAAGTCAGGATACACAATTTAGATTTGAACCTACTTCAGAAGGGCAAGGCTTGATGTTTAAAGAACAATGAGAAATCCAAATTGCTACCTACTGCTTCCCGACACCTTGTTGGCACCAGGTGTATCTTCTCACTGTGCCCAAAGGGAATAAATCTAGAATAGAACAGGGGATGACGCTCAAGAGTATTCAAGAGAGTCTGGAGCACCCAGGAACAAGAAAAGAGAGTAACAAAACAAAACAAAACAAAGAGGCAGAAGCTGAATATTAGGCTGAATAAAGAAAAAATCTGATTTAATATCCCCTCACAACTTTCTAATACTGCTCACAGTATGGTACTAGGAGAGCATGAAAATCTTCTCTTGCTAATTCCCCACTCCCCAAAAATCTTGAGATGAGTAAAGGTGCAACGGCAGAGAAGGCTTTCTTCCCTTTTTTGTAAGATTTCCACAGATACATAATTAATGCTTAAATCTTCTGTCTTCTGTCCTTCTCTGACTGTATCATGTGAGGACCAACTGGTTCATCCTCTTGAGGATTTCTAAGGGAACAAAACCTCAGCCTGGAAAAAACTAGGCTTTATTCCTTCATCTTATGTCACCTTTTTTCCTGATTAACCACAGCAAGTATATTGGGGAGAGAGGAGTCCGTGGATGCTGGGTAATCTGGTTCAGAAGGTTTCTTTAACAGCTGGATCAATAAGTGCTTCTTCCAGATGCCTGTTTCCTTGATTGATCTGTTTGACTTTTTCCCTTTTCATCATCCTTTTTTTTCTCTTGACACTTCATTTTAATTCATCTATGACTGACACCCCCCACCCCCCCGCCAGGTGCCTCTCCATATTTAACTGCTGCCTGGCTATTCTGTAGACTTGGCACATCCCTAGCCCCAGGACCCTTAAGTAAGAAAAAAGCCCCAAACTCTCATTAAATAGCCTTTTTGGGCAAGACAGTGGACTGCTTGGTTCCAACCTTTCTTGCAGCAGCCAAACTTCACCTGAGAAGGAATGGCAGGTCAGTGCCTCACTGGCATGCAGAGCTAGCACAAGGATTTATTAGTCTGGGCTCTGCAACCCACCTTGCTTGTAACAGGACACATGCCCTCCCTGCTCTGCTGCCAGCACTTGCAGCTCTCCTCCCAGCCTCATCTCCTGTATGTGCAGGAGGCACCTTCTTTGGGTGCCGACAGAAAAGTAAAACATGCAGGTCCCCCACCCCATCATTACCCTTGATAAAGCATGTTGCTTAAACATCTGTACCCTTCTGAGTTCACAGGAGGGAGTGACCATAAAGGTCTCGTGCACCTGTAAGAACACGGAGTCCCTCGCATTACAATGCTCCTTGGTTTATGAGACTGCATGCCATCACTGGATCATCTGATAAAACAGTTAACAAGCCCCAGCAATTGGCTCCATCTCCCCTTTCCACAAAGCTGGTGCTTGCAAAGGACAATGACTTTCCTGACAGAACATTTTTTCATTGGAAAATGCCTTTTGCAGTTGCAGTGTTCATTTGCAATGCTTTTTTTATCATTTCTGAATTTAAAAAAAACTGTAAAAATGCCTTGATTTCATCTAAATACAATGTTTCCAATGCTTCAAACCAAATGTTTGCATGCATGTTAAAATTTTATTTCACAGGAAATGTCAAAGTTGTTTGGCTTTGTTCTGACTTAGAATGAAATAAAATCTTGATGTTGCTTCCAGTATGGGGAAAACAAAAGAAAAAAACAAAAGTTCTCAGCTGGAAAAGTCTCTAGGTCTCTAACCTACTCTAGGAAAACTAGTATTCTTGTCTAGGTTGGGATTTTCCCCAAACTCCACGATAGCACACATACCTCTGCATAGAAATGGTAGATTTACCACCACGTTGGGGTACCAGAGTTCCCTATCACAAAGTATTGTCTAAATCTGTTGTGTAGGCAAAATCTTGGAATTGGTCTGTCAGCATGTCAGACTACTGGAGCTGGGCTCAACCAAAATTAGGCAAAGGTGAAAGATGTAAAATAAAGCAAAGCTCAGCAGAGCCATAAATTGCCGGATAGAGATGCTCATTTGCTTTTGGCAGAAAACTGTTGCCAGCACTTCTTCATTCAGGATTACAGGACTGCCTTTTGAGTTCGCTGAGGAATCCTGGTCTGTCATCAGGCCCCAGACCTTTATGCATCCATTCCATCGCTTTGATTAATCTAGGCAGCAGAGACACACACGCACAAATGCATGCATCCAGTGATCGAAGCTGAAAGCATTCCAACCCAAAAAGGATTTTGAAGAGAAATTGCCTCTGGATTTTCAGATTCATGAGTCTTCAAGGGGTACCTTTTGAGATAAACTTAATTAAGCAAGTCATTCTATTAATCAGTTCTAATTACTCATGCAAATCACAAGCGCTCCGGCCTGTGGTTAAGTGAAACCTGATTTGATCCCAAGTGCAGCCAGGCTCAGTAAGTCCAGTGGGTATTTGCAAGAACGTGCCTTTACTGATCTTCCTGTTTCTCTCCAGGTACAGTAATCTTCTGGAGACTGTAATATGAATTGATTAGTAGTCATGGGCCATAATGCTATTATCCTACCTGGGAAAGAGGGGATGGAAAGCAGAGTATGGAGCACATGAACTTTCTCTCCATCTGTGTAGTATGCACATGTGTGCCAGTGGACATGAAAAGGTCAAGGCTATGGCTATGTAACAGGGAAGGCTGGCTACGTGTGTGAACTCCACTATGTGTGAAAAGAGACGTCTACCCTTTTCAAAGCAGAGATCTGCAATGGCTGTTTTCTGGGAACCAGGGAGCCAAATTTGTCAAAGGGCCATGACTCAGAGTAGGGCATGATCCTGTGTGACTTTGGGCCCCAATATGCCATTCTCCATCTCAATCTCACTATGTAAGACAGCTGTGAATAACTCAGTATTAGGCTGGCAGCAAATATGGACAGCAGAGGTATATGAGTGAGTGATTGCTGACTTTACCTTGATTGATTTGCATTACACAGTCCTGTTGGTTAAAGGGCTGTGAACATGGGTTTATTATTTTCCTTGCCTTTAAAGTGTCAGCAGCATAAATACTCATTAGCATAAGAGTAGCGTTAACACTTCAAAAAGGCTTCTATTTCATGGAGTCTTAGTTGTGAGACCTAGGCCTTTGATTGCATCAGAGTTGAGAAACTCCTTTTGCTTGCCGTGAGACTTGCCTTTTCCTGGAACTGGGCTGTAGTCACCACCTCCAATGGACTGCATGCAGAAGATGTCAAGTGGAGCCGAGGGCTTTGTCAGTACAGCTTCAGTGGCAGAGCACACTCTCTCCAGCAGCCTGAACTAGCTTACAGTGCATCGTCCCTAACCTGAGCTGGAGAGCCCTCACAGGGCAGCCCAGGCTTGTGGGATTATTATTATTATTATTATTATGCGTGTGTGCTAACCCTGCACACACACATCCATGTGCATTCTCCCTCCCTTTCACACTTGCTTGCATGACTGGCAAAATGAGCTACAAGCAGATAAAAATTGAAACACAGAAGAGAGCAAATTACAACATGTTCAATTATCTTTTTCAAAATCATTCTTCATCTCTGCTCTATTCAGTGTCTGGTAATGTTCTCTTTGCAATCTGACACGGGCATTTTTTTCTCCCTTGTTTTATCCCTTCTCTTGGGTGGCAGGGTGGTCAAGGAGCCAGGACTTGAGAAATCGTCTGGTGGGA
>NW_010531221.1:0-3818 GCF_000687285.1 Phaethon lepturus | reverse complement strand
GTCGTGTAGTAGGGCCAGACAATTCAGACTGCATTAACTGGAGATCCAAAAGACCAACACTTTTTTGGTCTCCAGTCAACAGTCTGCGTAAGGAGTTCTCTCTCCGGTAATTGTAAATGTTTCTTCTTGTTACATGCCAATGTTACAGTGGCTAAATGCTGATTCCCTCCCCACTGCTTTCTTGCCAGGGAGGCAGTTGGAGATAGCTTTGCATTGTTTACTTCCTTGCTGTTGTATTGCAAATTGCCACCCACCGCCAGCTTGCTGCGGGCCTCACCGAGGGCTTTGCTAATTAACGGGCTCCCTCTCCTGGCTCCTTGCAGCAGCCCTGCAAGATAAGAAGGGCTCGGGGCCCCAGGTAGCCCTGTCTGCCTCCAGCTTTTCTTCGCCTTTCAAGTGCTGTGGATTCGTTGCTTCATTTCTGGTTCCTTTGAGCAGGGAATTTTAGTATTGCTTCAGGATTGACAGCACTGGCGGTGAAAGTTTTCTGCCTGTTTGCATGAGAGATGCTCCTTCCATACCCCTGAAGACTGGCACATAGGTATCACCTTTTGGGTTGAGAGGTTTTGTTCTTTAGGGCCTATTTAGCTCTTGGCCTCTCTGCTGAGGAACTGTCAGTGAATATAGTGTCAAGTATGGCTAGTAATAGTTTTAATAATGAGGACACCTGTCTGCAGTAAAATAAGATTGCATCAAGATATTTTATGCAGTTCACATGTAAGTTAGGAATGACTTTTGGTGATGCCAGCAGGGATTGCATTAGAGGATTGAACAATAAATGCAACAAATTGCCCATTAAAATTGTGAGAAATTTCTTCAAGTAATGAAACATATTTAAACGTGTGTATTATAAAGGTGAAACGGTTCAGGAGCTTCCAAGTCATATTATGTCTGGTAAAGAGCCTGATCAGCTTAAATCTGGAAAGGAATATTTTGTGGTTTAAAGTAGAAGCAGTTTTTTTCTAATTGTTTGTTATTAGTATCAGCATGGCAAAGTTAATGGGATGTTATCATACAGATAAGAAGAGAATAGAGGAGAAGGACTGTAAGCAACACAAAGCACTTGTAATGCAAATATCTAGGCAAGATAAAGGATGTCAAGAAGCAATTGTTTCCATCCCTGTTTGTGGGAAGACTGTCTTGGCCACAGTTGCTCAAAGACCTGTTGGGAGAACTGCAAACTTAGCTGATCTTTTGGGAATCTTAGCTCAATATTCAGCTCTAAAACAATGTTTTCTCTTGGTTACCATCTCTGTACATCTTCTCCAGGGAAGACTTGAATCTGGCACGTTAGTCATCCTGAGTCATTCCAGGAGGCAGGAAGATACTCTTAAGCTATCACTCCAAAAACCCAAATAAAGGAGCAGTGTATTAATCCTGAAAACCAAAGAGAGCACATAATAAGAAAGAATTTGTACTTTTTACAACTTTGCAAATATTAAACCGCTGGCCCACAAAACCAAAGCAAGTAGGAATATCCTTTTGTATTGCCTCCAGTTAATATAAAGGAAAATAGGAACATGATAGGGCTGTTACTTAACCAGCATCACACACTAAACCAGAGATAACCTTTTTAAGAATTACATATTATCAAATATAGTGTCATTGTTCAAGCCAATAAAGTGCAAAATGTAGACAATTATGGTGTTGCATAAACTACAGTTGAGATGCTCCAAAGTGACTGTCAGCTTCTGGGACTTGCATTTTTTGGGTAGCAGTTCAAAGCATCTTTAAAGAGGCCCAAAAGACTGAGTCCCTAAATCACTAGCCATTTTTGCAAATGTAGGCCTGGGGTTTTTAAAATTCACTTTTAATAATTTAAAGTGTCATCCAGGGAAGTAACATTTGGGTTTAAATTTATGGGGCCAATTGAATGTGTGATATAAATCTATATCATTCAGCAGTTACCCCAGGAGTGAATCTTGCAGAGATTTTTATCTTGACAGTAGCCCTTTAAAAGAAAAGAAACAGGAGGGTATTGAATTGGAACAACCCAGCATCTCTCTTGTGTTTGTCTTTGGTAAACACTGCAATTTATTTAAAGCACATGGAAGGGAGGAAAAAATGGCAAAGTTAAATCCCAACAAATTGTTTTATATTTACAAATGAATTAGATTATTTGCATTTGTTGTGTTTTTGGGTTTCTTTGAAACTGCAAATTAATGAGAAAAAATTATTTCCAAATCTTATTTTACTTAAAGGCGAGTTTAGTGAAGGCAATTTGCATGTAAATCAACGTTTACCTGACGCGTGCAATTTCCACAGTTAGATAAACCATAACATGAAACAGATGAAAGACATGGGAACTGTATAAAAATTCTTTGAAAGATAATAGGCGGCAGTTTGCAATAAATATTCATTAAGTGAGAGGGTGCCCTGTTCTCTCTCTATGCTGCTATCTGTACAGCGCTCACCCCTTTCCAGCAGTCTCGTTGTTATATATCTTTGCTCTCCTGTTTCTTCCTTATTTAATCCGTCGTCTATTCTTACAGTGTAGCATGGTTTACTTTCATGATGGGATGCTCTGTGCATTTCCACCATCAGTCTGTACTTGCGTGATTTATAATGCAAACCAGGAAGGAGGCATGCGAAAAATTAGCAGGGAGGTAAGAGCTAGTTCCAGGCCTGGGCAAAGCAAGCAGTTGCTGGGGGCAATAGGGTGTAGGGATAGGAGGGCAGCTGTGGCTCTGCCGTGACTCACCTGCCAGCTTTTCCTATGGCTGCATGTCCTGCCACTGCCCCACCATGACTGAGGGAGAGTTGGGATATAGGGCAGCTGATGGTGACAGGCAAGAAACTACTCCGAGGCAGCAAGCTGGGTGACCACTTGGCCTTCCAGCCCAGCCTTGTTCCTACCCCACTCATGTTTGTGAAAAGAAGGGCTTTTTCCCACTGGTCTAGTCCTCTTCCCTGGGGCAGCAGTGTTTCCTTTGGGCAATCCCAACATACAAAGCCTTGAGCCAGCTTTGTAGGGCACAGCTGTGAATAAAAGGATGTCTGAAAGAAGTACAGACCAGAGGAAACTACATGCCAAGTCTTGCATGCCTCAGTTGTGTGAGTCACCCCTTTGATGGTTCTCACATACACAGGTAGCATCAGAGAATGATGCCAGAGTCTTCAGAAGTCTTTGGGACTTCTGGGAGTGATCGAGCACGCTCATCATTTCACCCAAATAGCTGATCCTTCAACTGAGGTAGATCAGACAATTGTCACACTGAGAATATGGCTGATGTTCTAAAACCTGTAGTTTTAAAAGCACTTGAATGACCAACTTATATGACCACTTGAAAGATCAAATGGTCCACATTGCAATGAATTCACACTGCATTTTATTGTATGTGTCTTCTGCTACCATTATCACTGTGGTGTCTGATCGTGTGCCTAGAAAGCCATCAAAAGCTGTGATGTATGGCCGGATTGTGGACTGGCGATATGCTGTGAAATTTTAATAGCAGGAGGTTTGCAACAGATCTATGAGGGCTGTGTTCCCCCTCACCAAAATAAGCTATTTTCTCATGTGACAGATCTCATGTTTGATAGGCAGTATGCCACTCGTGCTGTGCTGCAGGATTTCCACATGAGCAGTGTGCAAACACATGTTTGCTCAGGTGGCTCCTGCAGAACAGACCTTCTTTAGGATAGACCTTGCTGAAGCCCATCACGTTGCACCGCAACAGGACTGTGGGCTGGGGGGACCCTGCTGTCCTTGCTATTGAAGTGCAGGTCCAATTGCTTTGTCAATTGTGTAAGTCATCTGTCATCTTCCTTCCTGAATTTAATTTAATTCTATCACACAATCATTAAGGTTGGAAAAGACC